>NW_026780147.1:0-52190 GCF_030144855.1 Hypanus sabinus
CCCCTCCCCGTCTGTTACCCCTACCCCCTCCCCTACACCCCTCCCTGTCTCCCTCACCCCCTCCCTCCCCTACACCCCTCCCCATCTCCGTCACCCCCTCGCTCCCCTACACCCCTCCCCGTCTCCCTCACCCCCTCGCTCCCCTACACCCCTCCCCGTCTCCCTCACCCCCTCCCTCCCCTACACCCCTCCCCATCCGTCACCCCCTCCGTCCCCCACACCCCTCCCCGTCTGTCACCCCTAAACCCCCTCCCCGTCTGTCACCCCCCTCCCCTATACCCCTCCCCATCTGTCACCCCCCCTCCCCTACACCCCTCCCCGTCGCCTTCACCACCTCCCTACCCCACACCCCTCCGTCTCCGTCACCCCCCTCCGTCCCCTACTCCCTGTCTCCCTCACCCCCTCCCTCCCCTACAGCCCTCCCCATCTCCGTCACCCCCTCCCTCCCCTACACCCCTCCCCATCTCCGTCACCCCCTCCCTCCCCTACACCCCTCCACGTCTCCATCTCCCCCTCCCTCCCCTACACCCCTCCCCGTCTCCGTCACACCCTCCCTCCCCTACACCCCTCCCCGTCTCCCTCACCCCCTCCCCCCCACACCCCTCCCCGTCTCCATCACCCCCACCCTCCCCTACACCCCTCCCCGTCTCCGTCACCCCCTCCCTCCCCTACACCACTCCCCATCTCCGTCACCCCCTCCCTCCCCTACACCCCTCCCCATCTCCGTCACCCCCTCCCTCCCCTACACCCCTCCACGTCTCCATCACCCCCTCCCCCTCCACACCCCCTCCCCGTCACCCCCTCCCTCCCCTACACCACTCCCCGTCTCACTCACCCCCTCCCTCCCCTACACCCCTCCACATCTCCCTCACCCCCTCCATCTCCTTCACCCCGTCTCCCTCACCCCCTCCCTCCTCTACACCCATCCCCATCTCCGTCACCCCCTCCCCCCCACACCCCTCCCCGTCTCCGTCACCCCCTCCCTCCCTACACCCCTCCCCGTCTCCGTCACCCCCTCCCTCCACTACACCCCTCCCCGTCTCCCTCACCCCCTCCCTCCCCTACACCCCTCCCCGTCTCCGTCATCACCTCCCTCCCCTACACCCCTCCCCATCTCCCTCACCCTCTCCCTTCCCTACACCCCTCCCCGTCTCCGTCACCCTCTCCCTCCCCTACACCCCTCCCCATCTCTGTCAACTACACCCTCCCCTACGCCCCTCCCCGTCTCCCTCACCCCCTCCCCCCGTCTCTGTGACCCCCCTCCTGCCCCTCCACCATCCTAGGAGATGCCGGCCTTACCTCCCCGAGGCCCTCCGCTGCCCTCAGTGCCTTTTCCTCATCCTCGGACCCTCGGACTGACCGCTGGAGGATGTTCTGCGGGGTGGGGGAGGGGGGGAGGGAGGGACACGTGAGTCTACTTCTCCCAGGAACGGAAGGATCCCATCCGGGACAGTCCCCCCACCCAGCGGGGGTCTCAGAGAGCGGGCCCGCCTCTGGTACGGAAATCCCAAACATCTCCCCACCCCGTAGACCCCGCCCTCCCCCCTCCCAGACCCCCGTCTCTGATCCCAGAACCCTTCGGCCCGGCCCCAGTTTCAGTGAGACGCTGGCGGACGTCTCACATCGATCGTGGCTCCTCACAGCCAGACGGGGCAGCGACACCCAGGCTCGGGCTGACAGGGGCCAGGCTCTAACCCTCTGCACTGGATCCCCCTGCTCCCAGCAGCCTGGGGCGTTGGGGGGGGGGGGGTTACCAATGGTGGGAAACTGAACTGGTAACACGGAGTGAGTGAGGGAGAGAGAGAATCATTGAAACACAGAAAACTGACAGCACAATACAGGCCCTTCGGCCCACAAAGCTGTGCTGAACACGTCCCTACCTTAGAAAGTACCAGGCTTACCCACAGCCCTCTATTTTTCTCAGCTCCATGTACCTGTCCAGGAGTCTCTTAAAAGACCCTCTCGTATCCCCCCAAACCCACCGTCGCCGGCAGCCCATTCCACACACTCACCACTCTCTGAGTGAAAAACTCACCCCTGACATCCCCTCTGTACCTGCTCCCCATCACCTCAAACCTGTGTCCTCTTGTGGCAACCATTTCAGCCCCGGGGAAAAAGCCTCTGACTATCCACACCATCAATGCCCCTCCTCATCTCGTACCCCTCTATCGGGTCACCTCTCACCCTCCGTCGCTCCGAGGAGAAAAGGCCGAGTTCACTCAACCTATTCTCACTTTTTGTCCCCCTTCCCTCCGGGAGAAGGTTCAGGAGCTTGAAGACTCGTACGGCCAGATTTGGGAACGGCTTCTTTCCAACTGTGATAAGACTGCTGAACGGATCCCGACCCGGATCTGGGCCGTACCTCCCAAATATCCGGACCTGACTTTCCCTTCTCTCGTTATGATTTATAATTTAAGTTTTAATTACTGTTTGAACTGCTTCCGTCTGGTAGGCGCTTCAGATCCCTCCAGACTAAGACCATTAGGCACTGGAGAAGTTTTTTCCCGACTGCGGTCACTCTGCTGAACAGTTAACTGTCGGCTAACTATTACTTGGGTTGCACTACCTGTACGTATAATCTATATTTTCATTTATATTTATCATTGTTATTGTTATGAGCAGAGAGACAACATCTGCCGGAAGTAAACTCCTTGTCTGTGCACAGGTACTTGGCGATTAAAGTCATATTCTGATTCTGCGTCTGATTTCGACTTGTAGTTCAGGGAGCGCGGAGCGCAGAATCAAATATCGCGGTGATGACCGTCCGCTCCGGTATCGATTGCTCAGCAACAATGAAAAGTAAAGTCAAAACCCCTCGGACACCTCGGCCCCAACTTTCCCCTCGGCCCGAAACCCTCTGGGAAACCGCAGGTCACCAGCCCAGACCCCGGACGCCGGGACACCCCCTCCCTGGGGCCTGGGGCGTCTCTGACAGGGCTCCGCGCCCCTCACCTGGACCAGCAGTCGCAGTCGGGCGATGCGCTGGAACGGCAGGATCAGGAAGGACTTGAGGGTGAGGCGCTGGCAGACGGGGTGAGCCTCGAGTGACTCCACCACTCGGAGGAACTGCGGGTTCTTCTTACTGGGGGGGGGGGGGAAGAGAGGTTCCAATTAAAAGAGTATTAAGCCCTTAACTGAACATCATTGTGATTCTGACCTGCTGATTTCCTTCGGCAGAAACACTGTCCGTCTCCCTCCGTTCCCTGCACACCCACGTGTCTGTCCGAGACTCTGAAACGCCCCTATCGTCTCTGTCCCCATCATCACCCGGAGTGAACTCTTCCCCTCCTTACACACTGTCCGTCTCCCTCCGTTCCCTGCACACCCACGTGTCTGTCCGAGACTCTGAAACGCCCCTATCGTCTCTGTCTCCATCACCACCTGGAGTGAACTCTTCCCCTCCTCACACACTGTCCGTCTCCCTCCGTTCCCTGCACACCCACGTGTCTGTCCGAGACTCTGAAACGCCCCTATCGTCTCTGTCTCCATCACCCAGAGTGAACACTTCCCCTCCTTACACACTGTCCGTCTCCCTCCATTCCCTGCACACCTACGTGTCTGTCCGAGACTCTGAAACGCCCCTATCGTCTCTGTCTCCATCACCCAGAGTGAGCACTTCCCCTCCTTACACACTGTCCGTCTCCCTCCATTCCCTGCACACCCACGTGTCTGTCCGAGACTCTGAAACGCCCCTATCGTCTCTGTCCCCATCACCACCCGGAGTGAACTCTTCCCCGCCTTACACACTGTCCGTCTCCCTCCGTTCCCTGCACACCCACGTGTCTGTCCGAGACACTGAAACGTCCCTATCTTCTCTGTCTCCATCACCAGCTGGAGTGAACTCTTCCCCTCCTTACACACTGTCCATCTCCCTCCGTTCCCTGCACACCCACGTGTCTGTCTGAGACTCTGAAACACCCCTATCGTCTCTGTCTCCATCACCCAGAGTGAACTCTTCCCCTCCTTACACACTGTCCATCTCCCTCCGTTCCCTGCACACCCACGTGTCTGTCCGAGACTCTGAAACACCCCTATCGTCTCTGTCTCCATCAACACCCGGAGTGAACTCTTCCCCTCCTTACACACTGTCCATCTCCCTCCATTCCCTGCACACCCACGTGTCTGTCCGAGACTCTGAAACGCCCCTATCGTCTCTGTCTCCATCACCCAGAGTGAACTCTTCCCCTCCTTACACACAGTCCGTCTCCCTCCGTTCCCTGCACACCCACGTGTCTGTCCGAGACTCTGAAACGCCCCTATCGTCTCTGTCTCCATCACCCAGAGTGAACTCTTCCCCTCCTCACACACTGTCCGTCTCCCTCCGTTCCCTGCACACCCACGTGTCTGTCCGAGACTCTGAAACGCCCCTATCGTCTCTGTCTCCATCACCCAGAGTGAACACTTCCCCTCCTTACACACTGTCCGTCTCCCTCCATTCCCTGCACACCTACGTGTCTGTCCGAGACTCTGAAACGCCCCTATCGTCTCTGTCTCCATCACCCAGAGTGAGCACTTCCCCTCCTTACACACTGTCCGTCTCCCTCCATTCCCTGCACACCCACGTGTCTGTCCGAGACTCTGAAACGCCCCTATCGTCTCTGTCCCCATCACCACCCGGAGTGAACTCTTCCCCGCCTTACACACTGTCCGTCTCCCTCCGTTCCCTGCACACCCACGTGTCTGTCCGAGACACTGAAACGTCCCTATCTTCTCTGTCTCCATCACCAGCTGGAGTGAACTCTTCCCCTCCTTACACACTGTCCATCTCCCTCCGTTCCCTGCACACCCACGTTTCTGTCCGAGACTCTGAAACACCCCTATCGTCTCTGTCTCCATCAACACCCGGAGTGAACTCTTCCCCTCCGTACACACTGTCCATCTCCCTCCATTCCCTGCACACCCACGTGTCTGTCCGAGACTCTGAAACGCCCCTATCGTCTCTGTCTCCATCACCCAAAGTGAACTCTTCCCCTCCTTACACACTGTCCGTCTCCCTCCGTTCCCTGCACACCCACGTGTCTGTCCGAGACTCTGAAACGCCCCTATCGTCTCTGACTCCATCACCACCCGGAGTGAACTCTTCCCCTCCTTACACACTGTCCGTCTCCCTCCATTCCCTGCACACCCACGTGTCTGTCCGAGACTCTGAAACACCCCTATCGTCTCTGTCTCCATCACCCGGAGTGAACACTTCCCCTCCTCACACACTGTCCGTCTCCCTCCGTTCCCTGCACACCCACGTGTCTGTCCGAGACTCTGAAACGCCCCTATCGTCTCTGTCTCCATCACCACCCGGAGTGAACTCTTCCCCTCCTTACACACTGTCCGTCTCCCTCCATTCCCTGCACACCCACGTGTCTGTCCGAAACTCTGAAACGCCCCTATCATCTCTGTCTCCATCACCACCCGGAGTGAACTCTTCCCCTCCTTACACACTGTCCATCTCCCTCCGTTCCCTGCACACCCACGTGTCTGTCCGAGACTCTGAAACACCCCTATCGTCTCTGTCTCCATCAACACCCGGAGTGAACTCTTCCCCTCCTTACACACTGTCCATCTCCCTCCATTCCCTGCACACCCACGTGTCTGTCCGAGACTCTGAAACGCCCCTATCGTCTCTGTCTCCATCACCCAGAGTGAACTCTTCCCCTCCTTACACACAGTCCGTCTCCCTCCGTTCCCTGCACACCCACGTGTCTGTCCGAGACTCTGAAACGCCCCTATCGTCTCTGTCTCCATCACCCAGAGTGAACTCTTCCCCTCCTCACACACTGTCCGTCTCCCTCCGTTCCCTGCACACCCACGTGTCTGTCCGAGACTCTGAAACGCCCCTATCGTCTCTGTCTCCATCACCCAGAGTGAACACTTCCCCTCCTTACACACTGTCCGTCTCCCTCCATTCCCTGCACACCTACGTGTCTGTCCGAGACTCTGAAACGCCCCTATCGTCTCTGTCTCCATCACCCAGAGTGAGCACTTCCCCTCCTTACACACTGTCCGTCTCCCTCCATTCCCTGCACACCCACGTGTCTGTCCGAGACTCTGAAACGCCCCTATCGTCTCTGTCCCCATCACCACCCGGAGTGAACTCTTCCCCGCCTTACACACTGTCCGTCTCCCTCCGTTCCCTGCACACCCACGTGTCTGTCCGAGACACTGAAACGTCCCTATCTTCTCTGTCTCCATCACCAGCTGGAGTGAACTCTTCCCCTCCTTACACACTGTCCATCTCCCTCCGTTCCCTGCACACCCACGTTTCTGTCCGAGACTCTGAAACACCCCTATCGTCTCTGTCTCCATCAACACCCGGAGTGAACTCTTCCCCTCCGTACACACTGTCCATCTCCCTCCATTCCCTGCACACCCACGTGTCTGTCCGAGACTCTGAAACGCCCCTATCGTCTCTGTCTCCATCACCCAAAGTGAACTCTTCCCCTCCTTACACACTGTCCGTCTCCCTCCGTTCCCTGCACACCCACGTGTCTGTCCGAGACTCTGAAACGCCCCTATCGTCTCTGACTCCATCACCACCCGGAGTGAACTCTTCCCCTCCTTACACACTGTCCGTCTCCCTCCATTCCCTGCACACCCACGTGTCTGTCCGAGACTCTGAAACACCCCTATCGTCTCTGTCTCCATCACCCGGAGTGAACACTTCCCCTCCTCACACACTGTCCGTCTCCCTCCGTTCCCTGCACACCCACGTGTCTGTCCGAGACTCTGAAACGCCCCTATCGTCTCTGTCTCCATCACCACCCGGAGTGAACTCTTCCCCTCCTTACACACTGTCCGTCTCCCTCCATTCCCTGCACACCCACGTGTCTGTCCGAAACTCTGAAACGCCCCTATCATCTCTGTCTCCATCACCACCCGGAGTGAACTCTTCCCCTCCTTACACACTGTCCATCTCCCTCCGTTCCCTGCACACCCACGTGTCTGTCCGAGACTCTGAAACGCCCGTATCATCTCTGTCCCCATCACCACCCGGAGTGAACTCTTCCCCTCCTTACACACTGTCCGTCTCCCTCCGTTCCCTGCACACCCACGTCTCTGTCCGAGACTCTGAAACGCCCCTATCGTCTCTGTCTCCATCACCCAGAGTGAACTCTTCCTCTCCTCTTACACACTGTCCGTCTCCCTCCGTTCCCTGCACACCCACGTGTCTGTCCGAGACTCCATAACGCCCCTATCGTCTCTGTCTCCATCACCACCCGGAGTGAACTCTTCCCCTCCTCTTACACCCTGTCCGTCTCCCTCCGTTCGCTGCACACCCACATGTCTGTTCGAGACTCTGAAACGCCCCTATCGTCTCTGTCTCCATCACCACCCGGAGTGAACTCTTCCCCTCCTCACACACTGTCCGTCTCCCTCCATTCCCTGCACAACCACGTGTCTGTCCGAGACTCCATAACGCCCCTATCGTCTCTGTCTCCATCACCACCCGGAGTGAACTCTTCCCCTCCTCACACACTGTCCATCTCCCTCCATTCCCTGCACACCCACATGTCTGTTCGAGACTCTGAAACGCCCCTATCGTCTCTGCCTCCACCACACAGAGTGAACTCTTCCCCTCCTCTTACACACTGTCCGTCTCCCTCCGTTCCCTGCACACCCACGTGTCTGTCCGAGAATCTGAAACGCCCCTATCGTCTCTGTCTCCATCACCACCCGGCGTGAACTCTTCCCCTCCTTACACACTGTCCGTCTCCCTCCATTCCCTGCACACCCACGTGTCTGTCCGAGACTCTGAAACGCCCATATCGTCTCTGTCTCCATCACCACCCAGAGTGAACTCTTCCCCTCCTCACACACTGTCCGTCTCCCTCCATTCCCTGCACACCCACGTGTCTGTCCGAGACTCTGAAACGCCCCTATCGTCTCTGTCTCCATCACCACCCGGAGTGAACTCTTCCCCTCCTCACACACTGTCCATCTCCCTCCGTTCCCTGCACACCCACGTGTCTGTCCGAGACTCTGAAACGCCCCTATCGTCTCTGTCTCCATAAACCGGAGTGAACTCTTCCCCTCCTTACACACTGTCCGTCTCCCTCCGTTCCCTGCACACCCACGTGTCTGTCCGAGACTCTGAAACGCCCCTATCGTCTCTGTCTCCATCACCACCCGGAGTGAACTCTTCCCCTCCTTACACACGGTCCATCTCCGTCAGTTCCCTGCACACCCACGTGTCTGTCCGAGACTCTGAAACGCCCCTATCGTCTCTGTCTCCAACACCCGGAGTGACCTCTTCCCCTCCTCACACACTGTCCATCTCCCTCTGTTCCCTGCACACCCACGTGTCTGTCCGAGACTCTGAAACGCCCCTATCGTCTCTGTCTCCATCACCCGGAGTAAACTCTTCCCCTCCTTACACACGGTCCGTCTCCCTCCGTTCCCTGCACACCCACGTGTCTGTCCGAGACTCTGAAACGCCCCTATCGTCTCTTGTCTCCATCACCACCCGGAGTGAACTCTTCCACTCCTTACACACTGTCCGTCTCCCTCCATTCCCTGCACACCCACATGTCTGTTCGAGACTCTGAAACGCCCCTATCGTTTCTGTCTCCATCACCACCCGGAGTGAACTCTTCCCCTCCTCACACACTGTCCGTCTCCCTCCATTCCCTGCACACCCACGTGTCTGTCCGAGACTCCATAACGCCCCTATCGCCTCTGTCTCCATCACCCGGAGTGAACTCTTCCCCTCCTCACACACTGTCCATCTCCCTCCGTTCCCTGCACACCCACATGTCTGTTCGAGACTCTGAAACGCCCCTATCGTCTCTGCCTCCACCACACAGAGTGAACTCTTCCCCTCCTCTTACACACTGTCCGTCTCCCTCCGATCCCTGCACACCCACGTGTCTGTCCGAGAATCTGAAACGCCCCTATCGTCTCTGTCTCCATCACCACCCGGAGTGAACTCTTCCCCTCCTCACACACTGTCCATCTCCCTCCGTTCCCTGCACACCCACGTGTCTGTCCGAGACTCTGAAACGCCCCTATCGTCTCTGTCTCCATAAACCGGAGTGAACTCTTCCCCTCCTTACACACTGTCAGTCTCCCTCCGTTCCCTGCACACCCACGTGTCTGTCCGAGACTCTGAAACGCCCCTATCGTCTCTGTCTCCATCACCACCCGGAGTGAACTCTTCCCCTCCTTACACACGGTCCATCTCCGTCAGTTCCCTGCACACCCACGTGTCTGTCCGAGACTCTGAAACGCCCATATCGTCTCTGTCTCCATCACCACCCAGAGTGAACTCTTCCCCTCCTCACACACTGTCCGTCTCCCTCCATTCCCTGCACACCCACGTGTCTGTCCGAGACTCTGAAACGCCCCTATCGTCTCTGTCTCCATCACCACCCGGAGTGAACTCTTCCCCTCCTCACACACTGTCCATCTCCCTCCGTTCCCTGCACACCCACGTGTCTGTCCGAGACTCTGAAACGCCCCTATCGTCTCTGTCTCCATAAACCGGAGTGAACTCTTCCCCTCCTTACACACTGTCCGTCTCCCTCCGTTCCCTGCACACCCACGTGTCTGTCCGAGACTCTGAAACGCCCCTATCGTCTCTGTCTCCATCACCACCCGGAGTGAACTCTTCCCCTCCTTACACACGGTCCATCTCCGTCAGTTCCCTGCACACCCACGTGTCTGTCCGAGACTCTGAAACGCCCCTATCGTCTCTGTCTCCAACACCCGGAGTGAACTCTTCCCCTCCTCACACACTGTCCATCTCCCTCTGTTCCCTGCACACCCACGTGTCTGTCCGAGACTCTGAAACGCCCCTATCGTCTCTGTCTCCATCACCCGGAGTAAACTCTTCCCCTCCTTACACACGGTCCGTCTCCCTCCGTTCCCTGCACACCCACGTGTCTGTCCGAGACTCTGAAACGCCCCTATCGTCTCTTGTCTCCATCACCACCCGGAGTGAACTCTTCCACTCCTTACACACTGTCCGTCTCCCTCCATTCCCTGCACACCCACATGTCTGTTCGAGACTCTGAAACGCCCCTATCGTTTCTGTCTCCATCACCACCCGGAGTGAACTCTTCCCCTCCTCACACACTGTCCGTCTCCCTCCATTCCCTGCACACCCACGTGTCTGTCCGAGACTCTGAAACGCCCCTATCGTCTCTGTCTCCATCACCACCCGGAGTGAACTCTTCCCCTCCTTACACACTGTCCATCTCCCTCCATTCCCTGCACACCCACGTGTCTGTCCGAGACTCCATAACGCCCCTATCGTCTCTGTCTCCGTCACCCGGAGTGAACTCTTCCCCTCCTCACACACTGTCCATCTCCCTCCGTTCCCTGCACACCCACATGTCTGTTCGAGACTCTGAAACGCCCCTATCGTCTCTGCCTCCACCACACAGAGTGAACTCTTCCCCTCCTCTTACACACTGTCCGTCTCCCTCCGTTCCCTGCACACCCACGTGTCTGTCCGAGAATCTGAAACGCCCCTATCGTCTCTGTCTCCATCACCACCCGGAGTGAACTCTTCCCCTCCTCACACACTGTCCATCTCCCTCCGTTCCCTGCACACCCACGTGTCTGTCCGAGACTCTGAAACGCCCCTATCGTCTCTGTCTCCATAAACCGGAGTGAACTCTTCCCCTCCTTACACACTGTCAGTCTCCCTCCGTTCCCTGCACACCCACGTGTCTGTCCGAGACTCTGAAACGCCCCTATCGTCTCTGTCTCCATCACCACCCGGAGTGAACTCTTCCCCTCCTTACACACTGTCAGTCTCCCTCCGTTCCCTGCACACCCACGTGTCTGTCCGAGACTCTGAAACGCCCCTATCGTCTCTGTCTCCATCACCACCCGGAGTGAACTCTTCCCCTCCTTACACACTGTCCGTCTCCCTCCATTCCCTGCACACCCACGTGTCTGTCCGAAACTCTGAAACGCCCCTATCATCTCTGTCTCCATCACCACCCGGAGTGAACTCTTCCCCTCCTTACACACTGTCCATCTCCCTCCGTTCCCTGCACACCCACGTGTCTGTCCGAGACTCTGAAACGCCCGTATCATCTCTGTCCCCATCACCACCCGGAGTGAACTCTTCCCCTCCTTACACACTGTCCGTCTCCCTCCGTTCCCTGCACACCCACGTCTCTGTCCGAGACTCTGAAACGCCCCTATCGTCTCTGTCTCCATCACCCAGAGTGAACTCTTCCTCTCCTCTTACACACTGTCCGTCTCCCTCCGTTCCCTGCACACCCACGTGTCTGTCCGAGACTCCATAACGCCCCTATCGTCTCTGTCTCCATCACCACCCGGAGTGAACTCTTCCCCTCCTCTTACACCCTGTCCGTCTCCCTCCGTTCGCTGCACACCCACATGTCTGTTCGAGACTCTGAAACGCCCCTATCGTCTCTGTCTCCATCACCACCCGGAGTGAACTCTTCCCCTCCTCACACACTGTCCGTCTCCCTCCATTCCCTGCACAACCACGTGTCTGTCCGAGACTCCATAACGCCCCTATCGTCTCTGTCTCCATCACCACCCGGAGTGAACTCTTCCCCTCCTCACACACTGTCCATCTCCCTCCATTCCCTGCACACCCACATGTCTGTTCGAGACTCTGAAACGCCCCTATCGTCTCTGCCTCCACCACACAGAGTGAACTCTTCCCCTCCTCTTACACACTGTCCGTCTCCCTCCGTTCCCTGCACACCCACGTGTCTGTCCGAGAATCTGAAACGCCCCTATCGTCTCTGTCTCCATCACCACCCGGCGTGAACTCTTCCCCTCCTTACACACTGTCCGTCTCCCTCCATTCCCTGCACACCCACGTGTCTGTCCGAGACTCTGAAACGCCCATATCGTCTCTGTCTCCATCACCACCCAGAGTGAACTCTTCCCCTCCTCACACACTGTCCGTCTCCCTCCATTCCCTGCACACCCACGTGTCTGTCCGAGACTCTGAAACGCCCCTATCGTCTCTGTCTCCATCACCACCCGGAGTGAACTCTTCCCCTCCTCACACACTGTCCATCTCCCTCCGTTCCCTGCACACCCACGTGTCTGTCCGAGACTCTGAAACGCCCCTATCGTCTCTGTCTCCATAAACCGGAGTGAACTCTTCCCCTCCTTACACACTGTCCGTCTCCCTCCGTTCCCTGCACACCCACGTGTCTGTCCGAGACTCTGAAACGCCCCTATCGTCTCTGTCTCCATCACCACCCGGAGTGAACTCTTCCCCTCCTTACACACGGTCCATCTCCGTCAGTTCCCTGCACACCCACGTGTCTGTCCGAGACTCTGAAACGCCCCTATCGTCTCTGTCTCCAACACCCGGAGTGACCTCTTCCCCTCCTCACACACTGTCCATCTCCCTCTGTTCCCTGCACACCCACGTGTCTGTCCGAGACTCTGAAACGCCCCTATCGTCTCTGTCTCCATCACCCGGAGTAAACTCTTCCCCTCCTTACACACGGTCCGTCTCCCTCCGTTCCCTGCACACCCACGTGTCTGTCCGAGACTCTGAAACGCCCCTATCGTCTCTTGTCTCCATCACCACCCGGAGTGAACTCTTCCACTCCTTACACACTGTCCGTCTCCCTCCATTCCCTGCACACCCACATGTCTGTTCGAGACTCTGAAACGCCCCTATCGTTTCTGTCTCCATCACCACCCGGAGTGAACTCTTCCCCTCCTCACACACTGTCCGTCTCCCTCCATTCCCTGCACACCCACGTGTCTGTCCGAGACTCTGAAACGCCCCTATCGTCTCTGTCTCCATCACCACCCGGAGTGAACTCTTCCCCTCCTTACACACTGTCCATCTCCCTCCATTCCCTGCACACCCACGTGTCTGTCCGAGACTCCATAACGCCCCTATCGTCTCTGTCTCCATCACCCGGAGTGAACTCTTCCCCTCCTCACACACTGTCCATCTCCCTCCGTTCCCTGCACACCCACATGTCTGTTCGAGACTCTGAAACGCCCCTATCGTCTCTGCCTCCACCACACAGAGTGAACTCTTCCCCTCCTCTTACACACTGTCCGTCTCCCTCCGTTCCCTGCACACCCACGTGTCTGTCCGAGAATCTGAAACGCCCCTATCGTCTCTGTCTCCATCACCACCCGGAGTGAACTCTTCCCCTCCTCACACACTGTCCATCTCCCTCCGTTCCCTGCACACCCACGTGTCTGTCCGAGACTCTGAAACGCCCCTATCGTCTCTGTCTCCATAAACCGGAGTGAACTCTTCCCCTCCTTACACACTGTCAGTCTCCCTCCGTTCCCTGCACACCCACGTGTCTGTCCGAGACTCTGAAACGCCCCTATCGTCTCTGTCTCCATCACCACCCGGAGTGAACTCTTCCCCTCCTTACACACGGTCCATCTCCGTCAGTTCCCTGCACACCCACGTGTCTGTCCGAGACTCTGAAACGCCCATATCGTCTCTGTCTCCATCACCACCCAGAGTGAACTCTTCCCCTCCTCACACACTGTCCGTCTCCCTCCATTCCCTGCACACCCACGTGTCTGTCCGAGACTCTGAAACGCCCCTATCGTCTCTGTCTCCATCACCACCCGGAGTGAACTCTTCCCCTCCTCACACACTGTCCATCTCCCTCCGTTCCCTGCACACCCACGTGTCTGTCCGAGACTCTGAAACGCCCCTATCGTCTCTGTCTCCATAAACCGGAGTGAACTCTTCCCCTCCTTACACACTGTCCGTCTCCCTCCGTTCCCTGCACACCCACGTGTCTGTCCGAGACTCTGAAACGCCCCTATCGTCTCTGTCTCCATCACCACCCGGAGTGAACTCTTCCCCTCCTTACACACGGTCCATCTCCGTCAGTTCCCTGCACACCCACGTGTCTGTCCGAGACTCTGAAACGCCCCTATCGTCTCTGTCTCCAACACCCGGAGTGAACTCTTCCCCTCCTCACACACTGTCCATCTCCCTCTGTTCCCTGCACACCCACGTGTCTGTCCGAGACTCTGAAACGCCCCTATCGTCTCTGTCTCCATCACCCGGAGTAAACTCTTCCCCTCCTTACACACGGTCCGTCTCCCTCCGTTCCCTGCACACCCACGTGTCTGTCCGAGACTCTGAAACGCCCCTATCGTCTCTTGTCTCCATCACCACCCGGAGTGAACTCTTCCACTCCTTACACACTGTCCGTCTCCCTCCATTCCCTGCACACCCACATGTCTGTTCGAGACTCTGAAACGCCCCTATCGTTTCTGTCTCCATCACCACCCGGAGTGAACTCTTCCCCTCCTCACACACTGTCCGTCTCCCTCCATTCCCTGCACACCCACGTGTCTGTCCGAGACTCTGAAACGCCCCTATCGTCTCTGTCTCCATCACCACCCGGAGTGAACTCTTCCCCTCCTTACACACTGTCCATCTCCCTCCATTCCCTGCACACCCACGTGTCTGTCCGAGACTCCATAACGCCCCTATCGTCTCTGTCTCCATCACCCGGAGTGAACTCTTCCCCTCCTCACACACTGTCCATCTCCCTCCGTTCCCTGCACACCCACATGTCTGTTCGAGACTCTGAAACGCCCCTATCGTCTCTGCCTCCACCACACAGAGTGAACTCTTCCCCTCCTCTTACACACTGTCCGTCTCCCTCCGTTCCCTGCACACCCACGTGTCTGTCCGAGAATCTGAAACGCCCCTATCGTCTCTGTCTCCATCACCACCCGGAGTGAACTCTTCCCCTCCTCACACACTGTCCATCTCCCTCCGTTCCCTGCACACCCACGTGTCTGTCCGAGACTCTGAAACGCCCCTATCGTCTCTGTCTCCATAAACCGGAGTGAACTCTTCCCCTCCTTACACACTGTCAGTCTCCCTCCGTTCCCTGCACACCCACGTGTCTGTCCGAGACTCTGAAACGCCCCTATCGTCTCTGTCTCCATCACCACCCGGAGTGAACTCTTCCCCTCCTTACACACGGTCCATCTCCGTCAGTTCCCTGCACACCCACGTGTCTGTCCGAGACTCTGAAACGCCCCTATCGTCTCTGTCTCCAACACCCGGAGTGAACTCTTCCCCTCCTCACACACTGTCCATCTCCCTCTGTTCCCTGCACACCCACGTGTCTGTCCGAGACTCTGAAACGCCCCTATCGTCTCTGTCTCCATCACCCGGAGTAAACTCTTCCCCTCCTTACACACGGTCCGTCTCCCTCCGTTCCCTGCACACCCACGTGTCTGTCCGAGACTCTGAAACGCCCCTATCGTCTCTTGTCTCCATCACCACCCGGAGTGAACTCTTCCACTCCTTACACACTGTCCATCTCCCTCCATTCCCTGCACACCCACGTGTCTGTCTGAGACTCTGAAACGCCCCTATCGTCTCTGTCTCCATCACCACCCGGAGTGAACTCTTCCCCTCCTTACACACTGTCCGTCTCCCTCCATTCCCTGCACACCCACGTGTCTGTCCGAGACTCTGAAACGCCCCTATCGTCTCTGTCTCCATCACCACCCGGAGTGAACTCTTCCCCTCCTTACACACGGTCCATCTCCCTCCGTTCCCTGCACACCCACGTGTCTGTCCGAGACTCTGAAACGCCCCTATCGTCTCTGTCTCCATCACCCGGAGTGAACTCTTCCCCTCCACACACACTGTCCGTCTCCCTCCGTTCCCTGCACACCCACATGTCTGTCCGAGACTCTGAAACGCCCCTATCGTCTCTGTCTCCATCACCACCCGGAGTGAACTCTTCCCCTCCTCTTACACACTGTCCGTCTCCCTCCGTTCCCTGCACACCCACGTGTCTGTCTGAGACTCTGAAACGCCCCTATCGTCTCTGTCTCTATCACCACCCGGAGTGAACTCTTCCCCTCCTTACACAGTGTCCATCTCCCTCCATTCCCTGCACACCCACGTGTCTGTCCGAGACTCTGAAACACCCCTATCGTCTCTGTCCCCATCACCCGGAGTGAACTCTTCCCCTCCTTACACACTGTCCATCTCCCTCCATTCCCTGCACACCCACGTGTCTGTCCGAGACTCTGAAACACCCCTATCGTCTCTGTCCCCATCACCCGGAGTGAACTCTTCCCCTCCTCTTACACACTGTCCGTCTCCCTCCGTTCCCTGCACACCCACGTGTCTGTCCGAGACTCTGAAACGCCCCTATCGTCTCTGTCTCCATCACCACCCGGAGTGAACTCTTCCCCTCCTCTTACACCCTGTCCGTCTCCCTCCGTTCGCTGCACACCCACATGTCTGTTCGAGACTCTGAAACGCCCCTATCGTCTCTGTCTCCATCACCACCCGGAGTGAACTCTTCCCCTCCTCACACACTGTCCGTCTCCCTCCATTCCCTGCACAACCACGTGTCTGTCCGAGACTCCATAACGCCCCTATCGTCTCTGTCTCCATCACCACCCGGAGTGAACTCTTCCCCTCCTCACACACTGTCCATCTCCCTCCATTCCCTGCACACCCACATGTCTGTTCGAGACTCTGAAACGCCCCTATCGTCTCTGCCTCCACCACACAGAGTGAACTCTTCCCCTCCTCTTACACACTGTCCGTCTCCCTCCGTTCCCTGCACACCCACGTGTCTGTCCGAGAATCTGAAACGCCCCTATCGACTCTGTCTCCATCACCACCCGGCGTGAACTCTTCCCCTCCTTACACACTGTCCGTCTCCCTCCATTCCCTGCACACCCACGTGTCTGTCCGAGACTCTGAAACGCCCATATCGTCTCTGTCTCCATCACCACCCAGAGTGAACTCTTCCCCTCCTCACACACTGTCCATCTCCCTCCGTTCCCTGCACACCCACGTGTCTGTCCGAGACTCTGAAACGCCCCTATCGTCTCTGTCTCCATAAACCGGAGTGAACTCTTCCCCTCCTTACACACTGTCAGTCTCCCTCCGTTCCCTGCACACCCACGTGTCTGTCCGAGACTCTGAAACGCCCCTATCGTCTCTGTCTCCATCACCACCCGGAGTGAACTCTTCCCCTCCTTACACACGGTCCATCTCCGTCAGTTCCCTGCACACCCACGTGTCTGTCCGAGACTCTGAAACGCCCCTATCGTCTCTGTCTCCAACACCCGGAGTGAACTCTTCCCCTCCTCACACACTGTCCATCTCCCTCTGTTCCCTGCACACCCACGTGTCTGTCCGAGACTCTGAAACGCCCCTATCGTCTCTGTCTCCATCACCCGGAGTAAACTCTTCCCCTCCTTACACACGGTCCGTCTCCCTCCGTTCCCTGCACACCCACGTGTCTGTCCGAGACTCTGAAACGCCCCTATCGTCTCTTGTCTCCATCACCACCCGGAGTGAACTCTTCCACTCCTTACACACTGTCCATCTCCCTCCATTCCCTGCACACCCACGTGTCTGTCTGAGACTCTGAAACGCCCCTATCGTCTCTGTCTCCATCACCACCCGGAGTGAACTCTTCCCCTCCTTACACACTGTCCGTCTCCCTCCATTCCCTGCACACCCACGTGTCTGTCCGAGACTCTGAAACGCCCCTATCGTCTCTGTCTCCATCACCACCCGGAGTGAACTCTTCCCCTCCTTACACACGGTCCATCTCCCTCCGTTCCCTGCACACCCACGTGTCTGTCCGAGACTCTGAAACGCCCCTATCGTCTCTGTCTCCATCACCCGGAGTGAACTCTTCCCCTCCACACACACTGTCCGTCTCCCTCCGTTCCCTGCACACCCACATGTCTGTCCGAGACTCTGAAACGCCCCTATCGTCTCTGTCTCCATCACCACCCGGAGTGAACTCTTCCCCTCCTCTTACACACTGTCCGTCTCCCTCCGTTCCCTGCACACCCACGTGTCTGTCTGAGACTCTGAAACGCCCCTATCGTCTCTGTCTCTATCACCACCCGGAGTGAACTCTTCCCCTCCTTACACAGTGTCCATCTCCCTCCATTCCCTGCACACCCACGTGTCTGTCCGAGACTCTGAAACACCCCTATCGTCTCTGTCCCCATCACCCGGAGTGAACTCTTCCCCTCCTTACACACTGTCCATCTCCCTCCATTCCCTGCACACCCACGTGTCTGTCCGAGACTCTGAAACACCCCTATCGTCTCTGTCCCCATCACCCGGAGTGAACTCTTCCCCTCCTCTTACACACTGTCCGTCTCCCTCCGTTCCCTGCACACCCACGTGTCTGTCCGAGACTCTGAAACGCCCCTATCGTCTCTGTCTCCATCACCACCCGGAGTGAACTCTTCCCCTCCTCTTACACCCTGTCCGTCTCCCTCCGTTCGCTGCACACCCACATGTCTGTTCGAGACTCTGAAACGCCCCTATCGTCTCTGTCTCCATCACCACCCGGAGTGAACTCTTCCCCTCCTCACACACTGTCCGTCTCCCTCCATTCCCTGCACAACCACGTGTCTGTCCGAGACTCCATAACGCCCCTATCGTCTCTGTCTCCATCACCACCCGGAGTGAACTCTTCCCCTCCTCACACACTGTCCATCTCCCTCCATTCCCTGCACACCCACATGTCTGTTCGAGACTCTGAAACGCCCCTATCGTCTCTGCCTCCACCACACAGAGTGAACTCTTCCCCTCCTCTTACACACTGTCCGTCTCCCTCCGTTCCCTGCACACCCACGTGTCTGTCCGAGAATCTGAAACGCCCCTATCGACTCTGTCTCCATCACCACCCGGCGTGAACTCTTCCCCTCCTTACACACTGTCCGTCTCCCTCCATTCCCTGCACACCCACGTGTCTGTCCGAGACTCTGAAACGCCCATATCGTCTCTGTCTCCATCACCACCCAGAGTGAACTCTTCCCCTCCTCACACACTGTCCGTCTCCCTCCATTCCCTGCACACCCACGTGTCTGTCCGAGACTCTGAAACGCCCCTATCGTCTCTGTCTCCATCACCACCCGGAGTGAACTCTTCCCCTCCTCACACACTGTCCATCTCCCTCCGTTCCCTGCACACCCACGTGTCTGTCCGAGACTCTGAAACGCCCCTATCGTCTCTGTCTCCATAAACCGGAGTGAACTCTTCCCCTCCTTACACACTGTCCGTCTCCCTCCGTTCCCTGCACACCCACGTGTCTGTCCGAGACTCTGAAACGCCCCTATCGTCTCTGTCTCCATCACCACCCGGAGTGAACTCTTCCCCTCCTTACACACGGTCCATCTCCGTCAGTTCCCTGCACACCCACGTGTCTGTCCGAGACTCTGAAACGCCCCTATCGTCTCTGTCTCCAACACCCGGAGTGAACTCTTCCCCTCCTCACACACTGTCCATCTCCCTCTGTTCCCTGCACACCCACGTGTCTGTCCGAGACTCTGAAACGCCCCTATCGTCTCTGTCTCCATCACCCGGAGTAAACTCTTCCCCTCCTTACACACGGTCCGTCTCCCTCCGTTCCCTGCACACCCACGTGTCTGTCCGAGACTCTGAAACGCCCCTATCGTCTCTTGTCTCCATCACCACCCGGAGTGAACTCTTCCACTCCTTACACACTGTCCGTCTCCCTCCATTCCCTGCACACCCACATGTCTGTTCGAGACTCTGAAACGCCCCTATCGTTTCTGTCTCCATCACCACCCGGAGTGAACTCTTCCCCTCCTCACACACTGTCCGTCTCCCTCCATTCCCTGCACACCCACGTGTCTGTCCGAGACTCTGAAACGCCCCTATCGTCTCTGTCTCCATCACCACCCGGAGTGAACTCTTCCCCTCCTTACACACTGTCCATCTCCCTCCATTCCCTGCACACCCACGTGTCTGTCCGAGACTCCATAACGCCCCTATCGTCTCTGTCTCCATCACCCGGAGTGAACTCTTCCCCTCCTCACACACTGTCCATCTCCCTCCGTTCCCTGCACACCCACATGTCTGTTCGAGACTCTGAAACGCCCCTATCGTCTCTGCCTCCACCACACAGAGTGAACTCTTCCCCTCCTCTTACACACTGTCCGTCTCCCTCCGTTCCCTGCACACCCACGTGTCTGTCCGAGAATCTGAAACGCCCCTATCGTCTCTGTCTCCATCACCACCCGGAGTGAACTCTTCCCCTCCTTACACACTGTCCGTCTCCCTCCATTCCCTGCACACCCACGTGTCTGTCCGAGACTCTGAAACGCCCCTATCGTCTCTGTCTCCATCACCACCCGGAGTGAACTCTTCCCCTCCTCACACACTGTCCATCTCCCTCCGTTCCCTGCACACCCACGTGTCTGTCCGAGACTCTGAAACGCCCCTATCGTCTCTGTCTCCATAAACCGGAGTGAACTCTTCCCCTCCTTACACACTGTCAGTCTCCCTCCGTTCCCTGCACACCCACGTGTCTGTCCGAGACTCTGAAACGCCCCTATCGTCTCTGTCTCCATCACCACCCGGAGTGAACTCTTCCCCTCCTTACACACGGTCCATCTCCGTCAGTTCCCTGCACACCCACGTGTCTGTCCGAGACTCTGAAACGCCCCTATCGTCTCTGTCTCCAACACCCGGAGTGAACTCTTCCCCTCCTCACACACTGTCCATCTCCCTCTGTTCCCTGCACACCCACGTGTCTGTCCGAGACTCTGAAACGCCCCTATCGTCTCTGTCTCCATCACCCGGAGTAAACTCTTCCCCTCCTTACACACGGTCCGTCTCCCTCCGTTCCCTGCACACCCACGTGTCTGTCCGAGACTCTGAAACGCCCCTATCGTCTCTTGTCTCCATCACCACCCGGAGTGAACTCTTCCACTCCTTACACACTGTCCATCTCCCTCCATTCCCTGCACACCCACGTGTCTGTCTGAGACTCTGAAACGCCCCTATCGTCTCTGTCTCCATCACCACCCGGAGTGAACTCTTCCCCTCCTTACACACTGTCCGTCTCCCTCCATTCCCTGCACACCCACGTGTCTGTCCGAGACTCTGAAACGCCCCTATCGTCTCTGTCTCCATCACCACCCGGAGTGAACTCTTCCCCTCCTTACACACGGTCCATCTCCCTCCGTTCCCTGCACACCCACGTGTCTGTCCGAGACTCTGAAACGCCCCTATCGTCTCTGTCTCCATCACCCGGAGTGAACTCTTCCCCTCCTCACACACTGTCCGTCTCCCTCCGTTCCCTGCACACCCACATGTCTGTCCGAGACTCTGAAACGCACCTATCGTCTCTGTCTCCATCACCACCCGGAGTGAACTCTTCCCCTCCTCTTACACACTGTCCGTCTCCCTCCGTTCCCTGCACACCCACGTGTCTGTCTGAGACTCTGAAACGCCCCTATCGTCTCTGTCTCTATCACCACCCGGAGTGAACTCTTCCCCTCCTTACACAGTGTCCATCTCCCTCCATTCCCTGCACACCCACGTGTCTGTCCGAGACTCTGAAACACCCCTATCGTCTCTGTCCCCATCACCCGGAGTGAACTCTTCCCCTCCTTACACACTGTCCATCTCCCTCCATTCCCTGCACACCCACGTGTCTGTCCGAGACTCTGAAACACCCCTATCGTCTCTGTCCCCATCACCCGGAGTGAACTCTTCCCCTCCTCTTACACACTGTCCGTCTCCCTCCGTTCGCTGCACACCCATGTGTCTGTCCGAGACTCTGAAACGCCCCTATCGTCTCTGTCTCCATCACCCGGAGTGAACTCTTCCCCTCCTTACACACTGTCCGTCTCCCTCCGTTCCCTGCAGACCCACGTGTCTGTCCGAGACTCTGAAACGCCCCTATCGTCTCTGTCTCCATCACCCGGAGTGAACTCTTCCCCTCCTCACACACTGTCCATCTCCCTCTGTTCCCTGCACACCCACGTGTCTGTCCGAGACTCTGAAACGCCCCTATCGTCTCTGTCTCCATCACCCGGAGTGAACTCTTCCCCTCCTTACACACGGTCCGTCTCCCTCCGTTCCCTGCACACCCACGTGTCTGTCCGAGACTCTGAAACGTCCCTATCGTCTCTTGTCTCCATCACCACCCGGAGTGAACTCTTCCACTCCTTACACACTGTCCGTCTCCCTCCATTCCCTGCACACCCACGTGTCTGTCTGAGACTCTGAAACGCCCCTATCGTCTCTGTCTCCATCACCACCCAGAGTGAACTCTTCCCCTCCTTACACACTGTCCGTCTCCCTCCGTTCCCTGCACACCCACGTGTCTGTCCGAGACACTGAAACGTCCCTATCTTCTCTGTCTCCATCACCAGCCGGAGTGAACTCTTCCCCTCCTTACACACTGTCCATCTCCCTCCGTTCCCTGCACACCCACGTGTCTGTCCGAGACTCTGAAACGCCCCTATCGTCTCTGTCTCCATCACCACCCGGAGTGAACTCTTCCCCTCCTTACACACTGTCCGTCTCCCTCCATTCCCTGCACACCCACGTGTCTGTCCGAGACTCTGAAACGCCCCTATCGTCTCTGTCTCCATCACCACCCGGAGTGAACTCTTCCCCTCCTTACACACTGTCCGTCTCCCTCCGTTCCCTGCACAACCACGTGTCTGTCCGAGACTCTGAAACACCCCTATCGTCTCTGTCTCCATCACCCAGAGTGAATTCTTCCCCTCCTTACACACTGTCCGTCTCCCTCCATTCCCTGCACACCCACGTGTCTGTCCGAGACTCTGAAACGCCCCTATCGTCTCTGTCTCCATCACCCGGAGTGAACTCTTCCCCTCCTCACACACTGTCCGTCTCCCTCCGTTCCCTGCACACCCACGTGTCTGTCCGAGACTCTGAAACGCCCCTATCGTCTCTGACTCCATCACCACCCGGAGTGAACTCTTCCCCTCCTTACACACTGTCCATCTCCCTCCGTTCCCTGCACACCCACGTGTCTGTCCGAGACTCTGAAACGCCCCTATCGTCTCTGTCTCCATCACCACCCGGAGTGAACTCTTCCCCTCCTTACACACTGTCCGTCTCCCTCCGTTCCCTGCACACCCACGTGTCTGTCCGAGACTCTGAAACGCCCCTATCGTCTCTGTCTCCATCACCACCCGGAGTGAACTCTTCCCCTCCTTACACACTGTCCGTCTCCCTCCGTTCCCTGCACACCCACGTGTCTGTCCGAGACTCTGAAACGCCCCTATCGTCTCTGTCTCCATCACCACCCGGAGTGAACTCTTCCCCTCCTTACACACTGTCCGTCTCCCTCCGTTCCCTGCACACCCACGTGTCTGTCCGAGACTCTGAAACGCCCCTATCGTCTCTGTGTCCATCACCCGGAGTGAACTCTTCCCCTCCTTACACACTGTCCATCTCCCTCCATTCCCTGCACACCCACGTGTCTGTCCGAGACTCTGAAACGCCCCTATCGTCTCTGTCTCCATCACCACCCGGAGTAAACTCTTCCCCTCCTTACACACTGTCCGTCTCCCTCCGTTCCCTGCACACCCACGTGTCTGTCCGAGACTCTGAAACGCCCCTATCGTCTCTGTCTCCATCACCCAGAGTGAACACTTCCCCTCCTTACACACTGTCCGTCTCCCTCCATTCCCTGCACACCTACGTGTCTGTCCGAGACTCTGAAACGCCCCTATCGTCTCTGTCTCCATCACCCGGAGTGAACTCTTCCCCTCCTCACACACTGTCCGTCTCCCTCCATTCCCTGCACACCCACGTGTCTGTCCGAGACTCTGAAACGCCCCTATCGTCTCTGTCTCCATCACCCGGAGTGAACTCTTCCCCTCCTCACACACTGTCTGTCTCCCACCGTTCCCTGCACACCCACGTGTCTGTCCGAGACTCTGAAACGCCCCTATCGTCTCTGCCTCCATCACCACCCGGAGTGAACTCTTCCCCTCCTCACACACTGTCCATCTCCCTCCGTTCCCTGCACACCCACGTGTCTGTCCGAGACTCTGAAACGCCCCTATCGTCTCTGTCTCCATAACCCGGAGTGAACTCTTCCCCTCCTTACACACTGTCCGTCTCCCTCCGTTCCCTGCACACCCACGTGTCTGTCCGAGACTCTGAAACGCCCCTATCGTCTCTGTCTCCATCACCACCCGGAGTGAACTCTTCCCCTCCTTACACACGGTCCATCTCCCTCAGTTCCCTGCACACCCACGTGTCTCTCCGAGACTCTGAAACGCCCCTATCGTCTCTGTCTCCATTACCACCCGGAGTGAACTCTTCCCCTCCTTACACACTGTCCGTCTCCCTCCATTCCCTGCACACCCACGTGTCTGTCCGAGACTCTGAAACGCCCCTATCGTCTCTGCCCCCATCACCACCCGGAGTAAACTCTTCGCCTCCTTACACACTGTCCGTCTCCCTCCGTTCCCTGCACACCCACATGTCTGTCCGAGACTCTGAAACGCCCCTATCGTCTCTGTCTCCATCACCACCCGGAGTGAACTCTTCCCCTCCTTACACACTGTCCGTCTCCCTCCATTCCCTGCAGACCCACGTGTCTGTCCGAGACTCTGAAACGCCCCTATCGTCTCTGTCTCCATCACCTCCCGGAGTGAACTCTTCCCCTCCTTACACACGGTCCATCTCCCTCCGTTCCCTGCACACCCACGTATCTGTCCGAGACTCTGAAACGCCCCTATCGTCTCTGTCTCCATCACCCGGAGTGAACTCTTCCCCTCCTCACACACTGTCTGTCTCCCACCGTTCCCTGCACACCCACGTGTCTGTCCGAGACTCTGAAACGCCCCTATCGTCTCTGTCTCCATCACCCGGAGTAAACTCTTCCCCTCCTTACACACTGTCCGTCTCCCTCCGTTCCCTGCACACCCACATGTCTGTCCGAGACTCTGAAACGCCCCTATCGTCTCTGTCTCCATCACCACCCGGAGTGAACTCTTCCCCTCCTCTTACACACTGTCCGTCTCCCTCCGTTCCCTACACACCCACGTGTCTGTCTGAGACTCTGAAACGCCCCTATCGTCTCTGTCTCTATCACCACCCGGAGTGAACTCTTCCCCTCCTTACACACTGTCCGTCACCCTCCGTTCCCTGCACACCCACGTGTCTGTCCGAGACTCTGAAACGCCCCTATCGTCTCTGTCCCCATCACCCGGAGTGAACTCTTCCCCTCCTTACACACTGTCCATCTCCCTCCATTCCCTGCACACCCACGTGTCTGTCCGAGACTCTGCAAAACCCCTATCGTCTCTGTCCCCATCACCCGGAGTGAACTCTTCCCCTCCTTACACACTGTCCGTCTCCCTCCGTTCCCTGCACACCCATGTGTCTGTCCGAGACTCTGAAACGCCCCTATCGTCTCTGTCTCCATCACCCGGATTGAACTCTTCCCCTCCTTACACACTGTCCGTCTCCCTCCGTTCCCTGCAGACCCACGTGTCTGTCCGAGACTCTGAAACGCCCCTATCGTCTCTGTCTCCATCACCCGGAGTGAACTCTTCCCCTCCTCACACACTGTCCATCTCCCTCTGTTCCCTGCACACCCACGTGTCTGTCCGAGACTGTGAAACGCCCCTATCGTCTCTGTCTCCATCACCCGGAGTGAACTCTTCCCCTCCTCACACACTGTCCGTCTCCCTCCATTCCCTGCACACCCACGTGTCTGTCCGAGACTCTGAAACACCCCTATCGTCTCTGTCTCCATCACCACCCGGAGTGAACTCTTCCCCTCCTCACACACTGTCCGTCTCCCTCCGTTCCCTGCACAACCACGTGTCTGTCCGAGACTCCATAACGCACCTATCGTCTCTGCCTCCACCACACAGAGTGAACTCTTCCCCTCCTCTTACACACTGTCCGTCTCCCTCCGTTCCCTGCACACCCACGTGTCTGTCCGAGAATCTGAAACGCCCCTATCGTCTCTGTCTCCATCACCACCCGGAGTGAACTCTTCCCCTCCTTACACACTGTCCGTCTCCCTCCATTCCCTGCACACCCACGTGTCTGTCCGAGACTCTGAAACGCCCATATCGTCTCTGTCTCCATCACCACCCAGAGTGAACTCTTCCCCTCCTCACACACTGTCCGTCTCCCTCCATTCCCTGCACACCCACGTGTCTGTCCGAGACTCTGAAACGCCCCTATCGTCTCTGTCTCCATCACCACCCGGAGTGAACTCTTCCCCTCCTCACACACTGTCCATCTCCCTCCGTTCCCTGCACACCCACGTGTCTGTCCGAGACTCTGAAACGCCCCTATCGTCTCTGTCTCCATAACCCGGAGTGAACTCTTCCCCTCCTTACACACTGTCCGTCTCCCTCCGTTCCCTGCACACCCACGTGTCTGTCCGAGACTCTGAAACGCCCCTATCGTCTCTGTCTCCATCACCACCCGGAGTGAACTCTTCCCCTCCTTACACACGGTCCATCTCCCTCAGTTCCCTGCACACCCACGTGTCTGTCCGAGACTCTGAAACGCCCCTATCGTCTCTGTCTCCATCACCACCCGGAGTGAACTCTTCCCCTCCTTACACACTGTCCGTCTCCCTCCATTCCCTGCACACCCACGTGTCTGTCCGAGACTCTGAAACGCCCCTGTCGTCTCTGCCCCCATCACCACCCGGAGTAAACTCTTCGCCTCCTTACACACTGTCCGTCTCCCTCCGTTCCCTGCACACCCACGTGTCTGTCCGAGACTCTGAAACGCCCCTATCGTCTCTGTCTCCATCACCACCCGGAGTGAACTCTTCCCCTCCTTACACACTGTCCGTCTCCCTCCGTTCCCTGCAGACCCACGTGTCTGTCCGAGACTCTGAAACGCCCCTATCGTCTCTGTCTCCATCACCACCCGGAGTGAACTCTTCCCCTCCTTACACACGGTCCATCTCCCTCCGTTCCCTGCACACCCACGTGTCTGTCCGAGACTCTGAAACGCCCCTATCGTCTCTGTCTCCATCACCCGGAGTGAACTCTTCCCCTCCTCACACACTGTCTGTCTCCCACCGTTCCCTGCACACCCACGTGTCTGTCCGAGACTCTGAAACGCCCCTATCGTCTCTGTCTCCATCACCCGGAGTAAACTCTTCCCCTCCTTACACACTGTCCGTCTCCCTCCGTTCCCTGCACACCCACATGTCTGTTCGAGACTCTGAAACGCCCCTATCGTCTCTGTCTCCATCACCACCCGGAGTGAACTCTTCCCCTCCTCTTACACACTGTCCGTCTCCCTCCGTTCCCTACACACCCACGTGTCTGTCTGAGACTCTGAAACGCCCCTATCGTCTCTGTCTCCATCACCACCCGGAGTGAACTCTTCCCCTCCTTACACACTGTCCGTCTCCCTCCGTTCCCTGCAGACCCACGTGTCTGTCCGAGACTCTGAAACGCCCCTATCGTCTCTGTCTCCATCACCACCCGGAGTGAACTCTTCCCCTCCTTACACACTGTCCGTCTCCCTCCGTTCCCTGCAGACCCACGTGTCTGTCCGAGACTCTGAAACGCCCCTATCGTCTCTGTCTCCATCACCACCCGGAGTGAACTCTTCCCCTCCTTACACACGGTCCATCTCCCTCCGTTCCCTGCACACCCACGTGTCTGTCCGAGACTCTGAAACGCCCCTATCGTCTCTGTCTCCATCACCCGGAGTGAACTCTTCCCCTCCTCACACACTGTCTGTCTCCCACCGTTCCCTGCACACCCACGTGTCTGTCCGAGACTCTGAAACGCCCCTATCGTCTCTGTCTCCATCACCCGGAGTAAACTCTTCCCCTCCTTACACACTGTCCGTCTCCCTCCGTTCCCTGCACACCCACATGTCTGTCCGAGACTCTGAAACGCCCCTATCGTCTCTGTCTCCATCACCACCCGGAGTGAACTCTTCCCCTCCTCTTACACACTGTCCGTCTCCCTCCGTTCCCTACACACCCACGTGTCTGTCTGAGACTCTGAAACGCCCCTATCGTCTCTGTCTCCATCACCACCCGGAGTGAACTCTTCCCCTCCTTACACACTGTCCGTCTCCCTCCGTTCCCTGCAGACCCACGTGTCTGTCCGAGACTCTGAAACGCCCCTATCGTCTCTGTCTCCATCACCACCCGGAGTGAACTCTTCCCCTCCTTACACACGGTCCATCTCCCTCCGTTCCCTGCACACCCACGTGTCTGTCCGAGACTCTGAAACGCCCCTATCGTCTCTGTCTCCATCACCCGGAGTGAACTCTTCCCCTCCTCACACACTGTCTGTCTCCCACCGTTCCCTGCACACCCACATGTCTGTCCGAGACTCTGAAACGCCCCTATCGTCTCTGTCTCCATCACCACCCGGAGTGAACTCTTCCCCTCCTCTTACACACTGTCCGTCTCCCTCCGTTCCCTACACACCCACGTGTCTGTCTGAGACTCTGAAACGCCCCTATCGTCTCTGTCTCTATCACCACCCGGAGTGAACTCTTCCCCTCCTTACACACTGTCCGTCACCCTCCGTTCCCTGCACACCCACGTGTCTGTCCGAGACTCTGAAACGCCCCTATCGTCTCTGTCCCCATCACCCGGAGTGAACTCATCCCCTCCTTACACACTGTCCATCTCCCTCCATTCCCTGCACACCCACGTGTCTGTCCGAGACTCTGAAACACCCCTATCGTCTCTGTCCCCATCACCCGGAGTGAACTCTTCCCCTCCTCTTACACACTGTCCGTCTCCCTCCGTTCCCTGCACACCCATGTGTCTGTCCGAGACTCTGAAACGCCCCTATCGTCTCTGTCTCCATCACCCGGAGTGAACTCTTCCCCTCCTTACACACTGTCCGTCTCCCTCCGTTCCCTGCAGACCCACGTGTCTGTCCGAGACTCTGAAACGCCCCTATCGTCTCTGTCTCCATCACCCGGAGTGAACTCTTCCCCTCCTCACACACTGTCCATCTCCCTCTGTTCCCTGCACACCCACGTGTCTGTCCGAGACTGTGAAACGCCCCTATCGTCTCTGTCTCCATCACCCGGAGTGAACTCTTCCCCTCCTTACACACGGTCCGTCTCCCTCCGTTCCCTGCACACCCACGTGTCTGTCCGAGACTCTGAAACGCCCCTATCGTCTCTTGTCTCCATCACCACCCGGAGTGAACTCTTCCACTCCTTACACACTGTCCATCTCCCTCCATTCCCTGCACACCCACGTGTCTGTCTGAGACTCTGAAACGCCCCTATCATCTCTGTCTCCATCACCACCCGGAGTGAACTCTTCCCCTCCTTACACACTGTCCGTCTCCCTCCGTTCCCTGCACAACCACGTGTCTGTCCGAGACTCTGAAACACCCCTATCGTCTCTGTCTCCATCACCCAGAGTGAATTCTTCCCCTCCTGACACACTGTCCGTCTCCCTCCATTCCCTGCACACCCACGTGTCTGTCCGAGACTCTGAAACGCCCCTGTCGTCTCTGCCCCCATCACCACCCGGAGTAAACTCTTCGCCTCCTTACACACTGTCCGTCTCCCTCCGTTCCCTGCACACCCACGTGTCTGTCCGAGACTCTGAAACGCCCCTATCGTCTCTGTCTCCATCACCACCCGGAGTGAACTCTTCCCCTCCTTACACACTGTCCGTCTCCCTCCGTTCCCTGCAGACCCACGTGTCTGTCCGAGACTCTGAAACGCCCCTATCGTCTCTGTCTCCATCACCACCCGGAGTGAACTCTTCCCCTCCTTACACACGGTCCATCTCCCTCCGTTCCCTGCACACCCACGTGTCTGTCCGAGACTCTGAAACGCCCCTATCGTCTCTGTCTCCATCACCCGGAGTGAACTCTTCCCCTCCTCACACACTGTCTGTCTCCCACCGTTCCCTGCACACCCACGTGTCTGTCCGAGACTCTGAAACGCCCCTATCGTCTCTGTCTCCATCACCACCCGGAGTGAACTCTTCCCCTCCTCTTACACACTGTCCGTCTCCCTCCGTTCCCTGCACACCCACGTGTCTGTCCGAGACTCTGAAACGCCCCTATCGTCTCTGTCTCCATCACCACCCGGAGTGAACTCTTCCCCTCCTTACACACTGTCCATCTCCCTCTGTTCCCTGCACACCCACGTGTCTGTCCGAGACTCTGAAACGCCCCTATCGTCTCTGTCTCCATCACCACCCGGAGTGAACTCTTCCCCTCCTTACACACTGTCCGTCTCCCTCCATTCCCTGCACACCCACGTGTCTGTCCGAGACTCTGAAACGCCCCTATCGTCTCTGTCTCCATCACCCGGAGTAAACTCTTCCCCTCCTTACACACTGTCCGTCTCCCTCCGTTCCCTGCACACCCACGTGTCTGTCCGAGACTCTGAAACGCCCCTATCGTCTCTGTCTCCATCACCCGGAGTAAACTCTTCCCCTCCTTACACACTGTCCGTCTCCCTCCGTTCCCTGCACACCCACATGTCTGTTCGAGACTCTGAAACGCCCCTATCGTCTCTGTCTCCATCACCACCCGGAGTGAACTCTTCCCCTCCTCTTACACACTGTCCGTCTCCCTCCGTTCCCTACACACCCACGTGTCTGTCTGAGACTCTGAAACGCCCCTATCGTCTCTGTCTCCATCACCACCCGGAGTGAACTCTTCCCCTCCTTACACACTGTCCATCTCCCTCCGTTCCCTGCAGACCCACGTGTCTGTCCGAGACTCTGAAACGCCCCTATCGTCTCTGTCTCCATCACCACCCGGAGTGAACTCTTCCCCTCCTTACACACTGTCCGTCTCCCTCCGTTCCCTGCAGACCCACGTGTCTGTCCGAGACTCTGAAACGCCCCTATCGTCTCTGTCTCCATCACCACCCGGAGTGAACTCTTCCCCTCCTTACACACGGTCCATCTCCCTCCGTTCCCTGCACACCCACGTGTCTGTCCGAGACTCTGAAACGCCCCTATCGTCTCTGTCTCCATCACCCGGAGTGAACTCTTCCCCTCCTCACACACTGTCTGTCTCCCACCGTTCCCTGCACACCCACGTGTCTGTCCGAGACTCTGAAACGCCCCTATCGTCTCTGTCTCCATCACCCGGAGTAAACTCTTCCCCTCCTTACACACTGTCCGTCTCCCTCCGTTCCCTGCACACCCACATGTCTGTCCGAGACTCTGAAACGCCCCTATCGTCTCTGTCTCCATCACCACCCGGAGTGAACTCTTCCCCTCCTCTTACACACTGTCCGTCTCCCTCCGTTCCCTACACACCCACGTGTCTGTCTGAGACTCTGAAACGCCCCTATCGTCTCTGTCTCCATCACCACCCGGAGTGAACTCTTCCCCTCCTTACACACTGTCCGTCTCCCTCCGTTCCCTGCAGACCCACGTGTCTGTCCGAGACTCTGAAACGCCCCTATCGTCTCTGTCTCCATCACCACCCGGAGTGAACTCTTCCCCTCCTTACACACGGTCCATCTCCCTCCGTTCCCTGCACACCCACGTGTCTGTCCGAGACTCTGAAACGCCCCTATCGTCTCTGTCTCCATCACCCGGAGTGAACTCTTCCCCTCCTCACACACTGTCTGTCTCCCACCGTTCCCTGCACACCCACATGTCTGTCCGAGACTCTGAAACGCCCCTATCGTCTCTGTCTCCATCACCACCCGGAGTGAACTCTTCCCCTCCTCTTACACACTGTCCGTCTCCCTCCGTTCCCTACACACCCACGTGTCTGTCTGAGACTCTGAAACGCCCCTATCGTCTCTGTCTCTATCACCACCCGGAGTGAACTCTTCCCCTCCTTACACACTGTCCGTCACCCTCCGTTCCCTGCACACCCACGTGTCTGTCCGAGACTCTGAAACGCCCCTATCGTCTCTGTCCCCATCACCCGGAGTGAACTCATCCCCTCCTTACACACTGTCCATCTCCCTCGATTCCCTGCACACCCACGTGTCTGTCCGAGACTCTGAAACACCCCTATCGTCTCTGTCCCCATCACCCGGAGTGAACTCTTCCCCTCCTCTTACACACTGTCCGTCTCCCTCCGTTCCCTGCACACCCATGTGTCTGTCCGAGACTCTGAAACGCCCCTATCGTCTCTGTCTCCATCACCCGGAGTGAACTCTTCCCCTCCTTACACACTGTCCGTCTCCCTCCGTTCCCTGCAGACCCACGTGTCTGTCCGAGACTCTGAAACGCCCCTATCGTCTCTGTCTCCATCACCCGGAGTGAACTCTTCCCCTCCTCACACACTGTCCATCTCCCTCTGTTCCCTGCACACCCACGTGTCTGTCCGAGACTGTGAAACGCCCCTATCGTCTCTGTCTCCATCACCCGGAGTGAACTCTTCCCCTCCTTACACACGGTCCGTCTCCCTCCGTTCCCTGCACACCCACGTGTCTGTCCGAGACTCTGAAACGCCCCTATCGTCTCTTGTCTCCATCACCACCCGGAGTGAACTCTTCCACTCCTTACACACTGTCCATCTCCCTCCATTCCCTGCACACCCACGTGTCTGTCTGAGACTCTGAAACGCCCCTATCGTCTCTGTCTCCATCACCACCCGGAGTGAACTCTTCCCCTCCTTACACACTGTCCGTCTCCCTCCGTTCCCTGCACAACCACGTGTCTGTCCGAGACTCTGAAACACCCCTATCGTCTCTGTCTCCATCACCCAGAGTGAATTCTTCCCCTCCTGACACACTGTCCGTCTCCCTCCATTCCCTGCACACCCACGTGTCTGTCCGAGACTCTGAAACGCCCCTATCGTCTCTGTCTCCATCACCCGGAGTGAACTCTTCCCCTCCTTACACACTGTCCGTCTCCCTCCGTTCCCTGCACACCCACGTGTCTGTCCGAGACTCTGAAACGCCCCTATCGTCTCTGTCCCCATCACCACCCGGAGTGAACTCTTCCCCTCCTTACACACTGTCCGTCTCCCTCCATTCCCTGCACACCCACGTGTCTGTCCGAGACTCTGAAACGCCCCTATCGTCTCTGTCTCCATCACCACCCGGAGTGAACTCTTCCCCTCCTTACACACTGTCCGTCTCCCTCCGTTCCCTGCACACCCACGTGTCTGTCCGAGACTCTGAAACGCCCCTATCGTCTCTGTCTCCATCACCACCCGGAGTGAACTCTTCCCCTCCTTACACACTGTCCGTCTCCCTCCATTCCCTGCACACCCACGTGTCTGTCCGAGACTCTGAAACGCCCCTATCGTCTCTGCCCCCATCACCACCCGGAGTAAACTCTTCGCCTCCTTACACACTGTCCGTCTCCCTCCGTTCCCTGCACACCCACGTGTCTGTCCGAGACTCTGAAACGCCCCTATCGTCTCTGTCTCCATCACCACCCGGAGTGAACTCTTCCCCTCCTTACACACTGTCCGTCTCCCTCCATTCCCTGCACACCCACGTGTCTGTCCGAGACTCTGAAACGCCCCTATCGTCTCTGCCCCCATCACCACCCGGAGTAAACTCTTCGCCTCCTTACACACTGTCCGTCTCCCTCCGTTCCCTGCACACCCACGTGTCTGTCCGAGACTCTGAAACGCCCCTATCGTCTCTGTCTCCATCACCACCCGGAGTGAACTCTTCCCCTCCTTACACACTGTCCGTCTCCCTCCATTCCCTGCACACCCACGTGTCTGTCCGAGACTCTGAAACGCCCCTATCGTCTCTGCCCCCATCACCACCCGGAGTAAACTCTTCGCCTCCTTACACACTGTCCGTCTCCCTCCGTTCCCTGCACACCCACGTGTCTGTCCGAGACTCTGAAACGCCCCTATCGTCTCTGTCTCCATCACCACCCGGAGTGAACTCTTCCCCTCCTTACACACTGTCCGTCTCCCTCCGTTCCCTGCAGACCCACGTGTCTGTCCGAGACTCTGAAACGCCCCTATCGTCTCTGTCTCCATCACCACCCGGAGTGAACTCTTCCCCTCCTTACACACGGTCCATCTCCCTCCGTTCCCTGCACACCCACGTGTCTGTCCGAGACTCTGAAACGCCCCTATCGTCTCTGTCTCCATCACCCGGAGTGAACTCTTCCCCTCCTCACACACTGTCTGTCTCCCACCGTTCCCTGCACACCCACGTGTCTGTCCGAGACTCTGAAACGCCCCTATCGTCTCTGTCTCCATCACCCGGAGTAAACTCTTCCCCTCCTTACACACTGTCCGTCTCCCTCCGATCCCTGCACACCCACATGTCTGTCCGAGACTCTGAAACGCCCCTATCGTCTCTGTCTCCATCACCACCCGGAGTGAACTCTTCCCCTCCTCTTACACACTGTCCGTCTCCCTCCGTTCCCTACACACCCACGTGTCTGTCTGAGACTCTGAAACGCCCCTATCGTCTCTGTCTCTATCACCACCCGGAGTGAACTCTTCCCCTCCTTACACACTGTCCGTCACCCTCCGTTCCCTGCACACCCACGTGTCTGTCCGAGACTCTGAAACGCCCCTATCGTCTCTGTCCCCATCACCCGGAGTGAACTCTTCCCCTCCTTACACACTGTCCATCTCCCTCCATTCCCTGCACACCCACGTGTCTGTCCGAGACTCTGAAACACCCCTATCGTCTCTGTCCCCATCACCCGGAGTGAACTCTTCCCCTCCTCTTACACACTGTCCGTCTCCCTCCGTTCCCTGCACACCCATGTGTCTGTCCGAGACTCTGAAACGCCCCTATCGTCTCTGTCTCCATCACCCGGAGTGAACTCTTCCCCTCCTTACACACTGTCCGTCTCCCTCCGTTCCCTGCACACCCACGTGTCTGTCCGAGACTCTGAAACGCCCCTATCGTCTCTGTCTCCATCACCCGGAGTGAACTCTTCCCCTCCTCACACACTGTCCATCTCCCTCTGTTCCCTGCACACCCACGTGTCTGTCCGAGACTGTGAAACGCCCCTATCGTCTCTGTCTCCATCACCCGGAGTGAACTCTTCCCCTCCTTACACACGGTCCGTCTCCCTCCGTTCCCTGCACACCCACGTGTCTGTCCGAGACTCTGTAACGCCCCTATCGTCTCTTGTCTCCATCACCACCCGGAGTGAACTCTTCCACTCCTTACACACTGTCCATCTCCCTCCATTCCCTGCACACCCACGTGTCTGTCTGAGACTCTGAAACGCCCCTATCGTCTCTGTCTCCATCACCACCCGGAGTGAACTCTTCCCCTCCTTACACACTGTCCGTCTCCCTCCGTTCCCTGCACAACCACGTGTCTGTCCGAGACTCTGAAACACCCCTATCGTCTCTGTCTCCATCACCCAGAGTGAATTCTTCCCCTCCTGACACACTGTCCGTCTCCCTCCATTCCCTGCACACCCACGTGTCTGTCCGAGACTCTGAAACGCCCCTATCGTCTCTGTCTCCATCACCCGGAGTGAACTCTTCCCCTCCTTACACACTGTCCGTCTCCCTCCGTTCCCTGCACACCCACGTGTCTGTCCGAGACTCTGAAACGCCCCTATCGTCTCTGTCCCCATTACCACCCGGAGTGAACTCTTCCCCTCCTTACACACTGTCCGTCTCCCTCCATTCCCTGCACACCCACGTGTCTGTCCGAGACTCTGAAACGCCCCTATCGTCTCTGTCTCCATCACCACCCGGAGTGAACTCTTCCCCTCCTTACACACTGTCCGTCTCCCTCCATTCCCTGCACACCCACGTGTCTGTCCGAGACTCTGAAACGCCCCTATCGTCTCTGTCTCCATAACCTGGAGTGAACTCTTCCCCTCCTTACACACGGTCCGTCTCCCTCCGTTCCCTGCACACCCACGTGTCTGTCCGAGACTCTGAAACACCCCTATCGTCTCTGTCTCCATCACCACCCGGAGTGAACTCTTCCCCTCCTTACACATTGTCCGTCTCCCTCCATTCCCTGCACACCCACGTGTCTGTCCGAGACTCTGAAACACCCCTATCGTCTCTGTCTCCATCACCACCCGGAGTGAACTCTTCCCCTCCTTACACACTGTCCGTCTCCCTCCATTCCCTGCACACCCACGTGTCTGTCCGAGACTCTGAAACGCCCCTATCGTCTCTGTCTCCATCACCACCCGGAGTGAACTCTTCCCCTCCTTACACACTGTCCGTCTCCCTCCGTTCCCTGCACACCCACGTGTCTGTCCGAGACTCTGAAACGCCCCTATCGTCTCTGTCTCCATCACCACCCGGAGTGAACTCTTCCCCTCCTTACACACTGTCCGTCTCCCTCCATTCCCTGCACACCCACGTGTCTGTCCGAGACTCTGAAACGCCCCTATCGTCTCTGCCCCCATCACCACCCGGAGTAAACTCTTCGCCTCCTTACACACTGTCCGTCTCCCTCCGTTCCCTGCACACCCACGTGTCTGTCCGAGACTCTGAAACGCCCCTATCGTCTCTGTCTCCATCACCACCCGGAGTGAACTCTTCCCCTCCTTACACACTGTCCGTCTCCCTCCATTCCCTGCACACCCACGTGTCTGTCCGAGACTCTGAAACGCCCCTATCGTCTCTGCCCCCATCACCACCCGGAGTAAACTCTTCGCCTCCTTACACACTGTCCGTCTCCCTCCGTTCCCTGCACACCCACGTGTCTGTCCGAGACTCTGAAACGCCCCTATCGTCTCTGTCTCCATCACCACCCGGAGTGAACTCTTCCCCTCCTTACACACTGTCCGTCTCCCTCCGTTCCCTGCAGACCCACGTGTCTGTCCGAGACTCTGAAACGCCCCTATCGTCTCTGTCTCCATCACCACCCGGAGTGAACTCTTCCCCTCCTTACACACGGTCCATCTCCCTCCGTTCCCTGCACACCCACGTGTCTGTCCGAGACTCTGAAACGCCCCTATCGTCTCTGTCTCCATCACCCGGAGTGAACTCTTCCCCTCCTCACACACTGTCTGTCTCCCACCGTTCCCTGCACACCCACGTGTCTGTCCGAGACTCTGAAACGCCCCTATCGTCTCTGTCCCCATCACCCGGAGTGAACTCTTCCCCTCCTTACACACTGTCCATCTCCCTCCATTCCCTGCACACCCACGTGTCTGTCCGAGACTCTGAAACACCCCTATCGTCTCTGTCCCCATCACCCGGAGTGAACTCTTCCCCTCCTCTTACACACTGTCCGTCTCCCTCCGTTCCCTGCACACCCATGTGTCTGTCCGAGACTCTGAAACGCCCCTATCGTCTCTGTCTCCATCACCCGGAGTGAACTCTTCCCCTCCTTACACACTGTCCGTCTCCCTCCGTTCCCTGCACACCCACGTGTCTGTCCGAGACTCTGAAACGCCCCTATCGTCTCTGTCTCCATCACCCGGAGTGAACTCTTCCCCTCCTCACACACTGTCCATCTCCCTCTGTTCCCTGCACACCCACGTGTCTGTCCGAGACTGTGAAACGCCCCTATCGTCTCTGTCTCCATCACCCGGAGTGAACTCTTCCCCTCCTTACACACGGTCCGTCTCCCTCCGTTCCCTGCACACCCACGTGTCTGTCCGAGACTCTGAAACGCCCCTATCGTCTCTTGTCTCCATCACCACCCGGAGTGAACTCTTCCACTCCTTACACACTGTCCATCTCCCTCCATTCCCTGCACACCCACGTGTCTGTCTGAGACTCTGAAACGCCCCTATCGTCTCTGTCTCCATCACCACCCGGAGTGAACTCTTCCCCTCCTTACACACTGTCCGTCTCCCTCCGTTCCCTGCACAACCACGTGTCTGTCCGAGACTCTGAAACACCCCTATCGTCTCTGTCTCCATCACCCAGAGTGAATTCTTCCCCTCCTGACACACTGTCCGTCTCCCTCCATTCCCTGCACACCCACGTGTCTGTCCGAGACTCTGAAACGCCCCTATCGTCTCTGTCTCCATCACCCGGAGTGAACTCTTCCCCTCCTTACACACTGTCCGTCTCCCTCCGTTCCCTGCACACCCACGTGTCTGTCCGAGACTCTGAAACGCCCCTATCGTCTCTGTCCCCATCACCACCCGGAGTGAACTCTTCCCCTCCTTACACACTGTCCGTCTCCCTCCATTCCCTGCACACCCACGTGTCTGTCCGAGACTCTGAAACGCCCCTATCGTCTCTGTCTCCATCACCACCCGGAGTGAACTCTTCCCCTCCTTACACACTGTCCGTCTCCCTCCATTCCCTGCACACCCACGTGTCTGTCCGAGACTCTGAAACGCCCCTATCGTCTCTGTCTCCATAACCTGGAGTGAACTCTTCCCCTCCTTACACACGGTCCGTCTCCCTCCGTTCCCTGCACACCCACGTGTCTGTCCGAGACTCTGAAACACCCCTATCGTCTCTGTCTCCATCACCACCCGGAGTGAACTCTTCCCCTCCTTACACATTGTCCGTCTGTCACCCCTTCCCTCCCCTACGCCCCTCCCTATCTCCGTCGCCCCATCCCTCCCTACACTCGTCCCCATCTCCATCATCCCTTCCCTCCGCTACACCCCTCCCTGTCCGTCACCACCTCCCTCCCCTACACCCCTCCCTATCTCCATCACCCCCTCCCTCCCCTACACCTCCCCGTCTCCATCACCCCCTACACCCCTCCCCGTCTCCCTCACCCCCTCCCTCCTTTACACCCCTCCCCGTCTCCCTCACCCCTCCCTCCCCTGCACCCCTCCCCGTCTCCGTCACACCCTCCCTCCCCCACACCCCTCCCCGTCTCCGTCACCCCTCCCTCCCCTACACCCCTCCCCGTCTCCGTCACCCCCTCCCTTCCCTACACCCCTCCCCGTCTCCGTAACCCCCTCCCTCCCCTACACCTCCCCGTCTCCATCACCCCCTCCCCCCCCACACCCATCCCCGTCTCCGTCACCCCCTCCCCCCCTACACCCCTCCCCGTCTCCCTCACCCCCTCCCTCCCCTACGCTCCTCCGAGTCTCGGTCACCCCCCTCCCTCCACTACACCCCTCCCCGTCTCCGTCACACCTCCCTCCCCTACACCCCTCCCCGTCTCCGTCACCCCTCCCCCTCTCCGTCACTCCCTCCCTCCCCTACACCCCCCCCCCCTGTCTCTGTGACCCCTCCGTCTCCTACGCCCCTCCCCGTCTCCGTCAGCCCTCCAGAGGGAACAGCTCGATTCCGACGGTGAAGAGAGTCTGGGATCGGTGCATTGATCGGAGGGGTACAGGAGGCACTGCAGAGTCCGGATGGGCCGAACGGCCTCACCTTGGCCCCCGGCGCGAAACTCACATCAGGTTCTTGAACGTCTTGTCCTGGTACGACTGGTTGGTCAGGTACGGGATGTAGACGAGCCGGAAATCCGGCAGGTGGGAGAGGAGCGTCCCGCAGACGTCGAAGCACAGGATGTTCTCCTCGAAGTTCTCCTCGAGGTCGGCCAGGAAGCTGGGGCGGGACGAGACGCAGGCTGAGGGAGGGGGTGACGGAGACGCAGGCTGAGGGAGGGGGTGACGGAGACTCAGGGTGAGGGGGCGGGACGAGACGCAGGCTGAGGGAGGGGGTGACGGAGACTCAGGCTGAGGGAGGGGGCGACGGAGACGCAGGGCGAGGGGGGGTGACAGAGACTCAGGGTGAGGGGGGGTGACGGAGACTCAGGGTGAGGGGCGGGACGAGACGCAGGCTGAGGGAGGGGGTGACGGAGACTCAGGCTGAGGGAGGGGGTGACGGAGACTCAGGGTGAGGGGGCGGGACGAGACGCAGGCTGAGGGAGGGTGACAGAGACGCAGGGCGAGGCGGGGTGACAGAGACTCGGGGTGACAGAGACTCAGGGTGAGGGGGGGTGACGGAGACTCAGGCTGAGGGAGGGGGTGACGGAGACTCAGGGTGAGGGGGCGGGACGAGACGCAGGCTGAGGGGGTGACGGAGACTCAGGCTGAGGGAGGGGGTGACGGAGACTCAGGGTGAGGGGGCGGGACGAGACGCAGGCTGAGGGAGGGTGACAGAGACGCAGGGCGAGGGGGGGTGACAGAGACTCAGGATGAGGGGGGGTGACAGAGACTCAGGGTGAGGGAGGGTGACAGAGGCTCAGGGTGAGGGAGGGTGATGGAGACTCAGGCTGAGGGAGGGGGTGACGGAGACTCAGGGTGAGGGGGCGGGACGAGACGCAGGCTGAGGGAGGGTGACAGAGACTCAGGGTGAGGGGGCGGGACGAGACGCAGGCTGAGGGAGGGTGACAGAGACGCAGGGCGAGGGGGGGTGACAGAGACTCAGGGTGAGGGGGGGTGACGGAGACTCAGGCTGAGGGAGGGTGACAGAGACTCAGGGTGAGGGGGCGGGACGAGACGCAGGCTGAGGGAGGGTGACAGAGACTCAGGGCGAGGGGGGGTGACGGAGACTCAGGGTGAGGGGGGGTGACGGAGACTCAGGGTGAGGGGGCGGGACGAGACGCAGGCTGAGGGAGGGTGACAGAGACGCAGGGCGAGGGGGGGGTGACGGAGACTCAGGGTGAGGGGGCGGGACGAGACGCAGGCTGAGGGAGGGTGACAGAGACGCAGGGCGAGGGGGGGGTGACGGAGACTCAGGGTGAGGGGGGGTGACGGAGACTCAGGGTGAGGGGGCGGGACGGAGACAGGGTGAGGGGGGGTGACGGAGACTCAGGGTGAGGGAGGGTGACGGAGACAGGGTGAGGGGGGGGTGACGGAGACTCAGGGTGAGGGGGGGTGATGGAGACTCAGGGTGAGGGGGGGTGACGGAGACTCAGGGTGAGGGGGGGTGACGGAGTCTCAGGGTGAGGGGGGTGATGGAGACAGGGTGAGGGGGGGTGACGGAGACTCAGGGTGAGGGGGGGGTGACGGAGACTCAGGGTGAGGGGGGGTGACGGAGACAGGGTGAGGGGGGGGGTGATGGAGACTCAGGGTGAGGGGGGGTGACGGAGACAGGGTGAGGGGGGGGTGACGGAGACTCAGGGTGAGGGGGGGTGACGGAGACTCAGGGTGAGGGGGGGTGACGGAGACAGGGCGAGGGAGGGTGATGGAGACTCAGGGTGAGGGAGGGTGATGGAGACTCAGGGTGAGGGGGGGTGACGGAGTCTCAGGGTGAGGGGGGGTGATGGAGACAGGGTGAGGGGGGGTGACGGAGTCTCAGGGTGAGGGGGGGTGACGGAGTCTCAGGGTGAGGGGGGTGATGGAGACAGGGTGAGGGGGGGTGACGGAGACTCAGGGTGAGGGGGGGGTGACGGAGACAGGGTGAGGGGGGGGGTGATGGAGACTCAGGGTGAGGGGGGGGTGACGGAGACTCAGGGTGAGGGGGGGGTGACGGAGACTCAGGGTGAGGGGGGGTGACGGAGACTCAGGGTGAGGGGGGGTGACGGAGACAGGGCGAGGGAGGGTGATGGAGACTCAGGGTGAGGGAGGGTGATGGAGACTCAGGGTGAGGGGGGGTGACGGAGTCTCAGGGTGAGGGGGGGTGATGGAGACAGGGTGAGGGGGGGGTGACGGAGTCTCAGGGTGAGGGGGGGGTGACGGAGACAGGGTGAGGGGGGGTGACGGAGACTCAGGGTGAGGGAGGGGGTGATGGAGACTCAGGGTGAGGGGGGGGTGACGGAGACAGGGTGAGGGGGGGTGACGGAGACTCAGGGTGAGGGGGGGGGTGACGGAGACTCAGGGTGAGGGGGGGTGATGGAGACTCAGGGTGAGGGGGGGTGACGGAGACTCAGGGTGACGGGGGGGTGACGGAGACTCAGGGTGAGGGGGGGGGGTGACGGAGACGCAGGGTGAGGGAGGGTGACGGAGACTCAGGGTGAGGGAGGGTGACGGAGACAGGGTGAGGGAGGGTGACGGAGACAGGGTGAGGGTGGGTGATGGAGACTCAGGGTGAGGGGGGGTGACGGAGACTCAGGGTGAGGAGGGGGTGACGGAGACAGGGTGAGGGGGGGTGATGGAGACAGGGTGAGGGGGGGGTGATGGAGACTCAGGGTGAGGGGGGGTGACGGAGTCTCAGGGTGAGGGGGGGTGACGGAGACTCAGGGTGAGGGGGGGTGACGGAGTCTCAGGGTGAGGGAGGGTGACGGAGACAGGGTGAGGGAGGGGGTGACGGAGACAGGGTGAGGGGGGGTGACGGAGACTCAGGGTGAGGGAGGGGGTGACGGAGACTCAGGGTGAGGGAGGGGGTGATGGAGACTCAGGGTGAGGGGGGGTGACGGAGACTCAGGGTGAGGGAGGGGGTGACGGAGACTCAGGGTGAGGGAGGGTGACGGAGTCTCAGGGTGAGGGGGGGTGACGGAGACTCAGGGTGAGGGGGGGTGATGGAGACTCAGGGTGAGGGGGGGTGATGGAGACGCAGGGTGAGGGAGGGTGACGGAGACTCAGGGTGAGGGAGGGGGTGACGGAGACTCAGGGTGAGGGAGGGGGTGATGGAGTCTCAGGGTGAGGGGGGGGTGACAGAGACTCAGGGTGAGGGGGGGTGACGGAGACTCGGTGAGGGAGGGTGACGGAGACTCAGGGTGAGGGGGGGTGACGGAGACTCAGGGTGAGGGGGGGTGAAGGAGACTCAGGGTGAGGGGGGTGACGGAGACTCAGGGTGAGGGAGGGGTGATGGAGACTCAGGGTGAGGGGGGGTGACGGAGACTCAGGGTGAGGGAGGGTGACGGAGACTCAGGGTGAGGGGGGGTGATGGAGACTCAGGGTGAGGGGGGGTGAAGGAGACTCAGGGTGAGGGGGGGTGAAGGAGACTCAGGGTGAGGGGGGGGTGACGGAGACGGGGTGAGGGGGGTGACGGAGACTCAGGGTGAGGGAGGGGTGATGGAGACAGGGTGAGGGAGGGGTGATGGAGACTCAGGGTGAGGGAGGGTGACGGAGTCTCAGGGTGAGGGGGGGTGACGGAGACTCAGGGTGAGGGAGGGGGGTGACGGAGACTCAGGGTGAGGGAGGGTGACGGAGACTCAGGGTGAGGGGGGGTGACGGAGACTCAGGGTGAGGGAGGGGGTGACGGAGACTCAGGGTGAGGGGGGGGGTGACGGAGTCTCAGGGTGAGGGGGGGTGAAGGAGACTCAGGGTGAGGGGGGTGACGGAGACTCAGGGTGAGGGAGGGGTGATGGAGACTCAGGGTGAGGGAGGGTGACGGAGACTCAGGGTGAGGGGGGGTGACGGAGACTCAGGGTGAGGGGGGGGTGACGGAGACTCAGGGTGAGGGGGGGGTGATGGAGACTCAGGGTGAGGGGGGGTGACGGAGACTCAGGGTGACGGAGGGTGATGGAGACTCAGGGTGAGGGAGGGTGACGGAGACTCAGGGTGAGGGGAGGGTGACGGAGACAGGGTGAGGGAGGGTGACGGAGACTCAGGGTGAGGGGGGGTGACGGAGACTCAGGGTGAGGGAGGATGACGGAGACTCAGGGTGAGGGGGGGTGACGGAGACTCAGGGTGAGGGGGGGTGAAGGAGACTCAGGGTGAGGGGGGGTGACGGAGTCTCAGGATGAGGGGGGGTGACGGAGACTCAGGGTGAGGGGGGGTGACGGAGACTCAGGGTGAGGGGGGTGACAGAGACATGGTGAGGGGGGGTGATGGAGACTCAGGGTGAGGGAGGGTGACGGAGACTCAGGGTGAGGGGGGAGGTGACGGAGACTCAGGGTGAGGGGGGGTGATGGAGACTCAGGGTGAGGGAGGGTGATGGAGACTCAGGGTGAGGGGGGGTGACAGAGACTCAGGGTGAGGGGGGGTGACGGAGACTCAGGGTGAGGGGGGGTGACGGAGACTCAGGGTGAGGGAGGGGGTGATGGAGACTCAGGGTGAGGGGGGGTGATGGAGACTCAGGGTGAGGGGGGGGGGTGACGGAGACTCAGGGTGAGGGGGGGTGACGGAGACAGGGTGAGGGAGGGTGACGGAGACAGGGTGAGGGGGGGGGTGACGGAGACTCAGGGTGAGGGAGGGTGAAGGAGACTCAGGGTGAGGGAGGGGGTGACGGAGACTCAGGGTGAGAGGGGGTGACGGAGACTCAGGGTGAGGGGGGGTGACGGAGACTCAGGGTGAGGGAGGGGGTGATGGAGACTCAGGGTGAGGGAGGGGGTGACGGAGTCTCAGGGTGAGGGGAGGGTGACGGAGACTCAGGGTGAGGGAGGGTGACGGAGACTCAGGGTGAGGGAGGGTGAAGGAGACTCAGGGTGAGGGAGGGTGAAGGAGACAGGGTGAGGGGGGGTGACGGAGACTCAGGGTGAGGGAGGGGGTGATGGAGACTCAGGGTGAGGGAGGGGGTGACGGAGTCTCAGGGTGAGGGGAGGGTGACGGAGACTCAGGGTGAGGGGGGGTGACGGAGACTCAGGCTGAGGGAGGGGGTGACGGAGACTCAGGGTGAGGGGGGGTGACGGAGACTCAGGGTGAGGGGGGTGACGGAGTCTCAGGGTGAGGGAGGGTGGCGGAGTCTCAGGGTGAGGGGGGGTGACGGAGACTCAGGGTGAGGGGGGGGTGATGGAGACAGGGTGAGGGAGGGGGTGACGGAGACTCAGGGTGAGGGGGGGTGATGGAGACTCAGGGTGAGGGGGGGTGATGGAGACTCAGGGTGAGGGGGGGTGACGGAGACTCAGGGTGAGGGGGGGTGACGGAGACAGGGTGAGGGGGGGGTGACGGAGACTCAGGGTGAGGGGGGGTGACGGAGACTCAGGGTGAGGGGGGGGGTGATGGAGACTCAGGGTGAGGGGGGGTGACGGAGACTCAGGGTGAGGGGGGGTGACGGAGACAGGGTGAGGGGGGGGTGACGGAGACTCAGGGTGAGGGGGGGTGACGGAGACTCAGGGTGAGGGGGGGGGTGATGGAGACTCAGGGTGAGGGGGGGGTGATGGAGACTCAGGGTGAGGGGGGGTGACGGAGACTCAGGGTGAGGGGGGGTGATGGAGACTCAGGGTGAGGGGGGGTGACGGAGACTCAGGGTGAGGGGGGGGTGATGGAGACTCAGGGTGAGGGGGGGTGATGGAGACTCAGGGTGAGGGGGGGGTGACGGAGACTCAGGGTGAGGGGGGGTGACGGAGACAGGGTGAGGGGGGGGTGACGGAGACTCAGGGTGAGGGGGGGTGACGGAGACTCAGGGTGAGGGGGGGGTGATGGAGACTCAGGGTGAGGGAGGGTGATGGAGACAGGGTGAGGGAGGGGGTGACGGAGACTCAGGGTGGGGGGGGGGTGATGGAGACTTAGGGTGAGGGGGGGTGACGGAGACTCAGGGTGAGGGGGGGTGACGGAGACTCAGGGTGAGGGGGGGTGATGGAGACAGGGTGAGGGAGGGGGTGACGGAGACTCAGGGTGAGGGGGGTGTGATGGAGACTCAGGGTGAGGGGGGGTGACGGAGACAGGGTGAGGGGTGGTGACGGAGACTCAGGGTGAGGGAGGGGGTGATGGAGACTCAGGGTGAGGGAGGGGGTGACGGAGACAGGGTGAGGGGGGGGTGATGGAGACTCAGGGTGAGGGGGGGTGATGGGGACAGGGTGAGGGGGGGTGACGGAGACTCAGGGTGAGGGAGGGGGTGACGGAGACTCAGGGTGAGGGGGGGGTGACGGAGACTCAGGGTGAGGGGGGGTGACGGAGTCTCAGGGTGAGGGGGGGTGATGGAGACTCAGGGTGAGGGAGGGTGACGGAGACTCAGGGTGAGGGGGGGGTGATGGAGACTCAGGGTGAGGGAGGGTGGCGGAGTCTCAGGGTGAGGGGGGGTGACGGAGACTCAGGGTGAGGGGGGGTGACGGAGACTAAGGGTGAGGGGGGGGTGATGGAGACTCAGGGTGAGGGGGGGGTGATGGAGACAGGGTGAGGGAGGGGGTGACGGAGACTCAGGGTGAGGGGGGGGTGATGGAGACTCAGGGTGAGGGGGGGTGACGGAGACTCAGGGTGAGGGGGGGTGACGGAGACAGGGTGAGGGGGGGGTGATGGAGACTCAGGGTGAGGGAGGGGGTGACGGAGACTCAGGGTGAGGGGGGGGTGATGGAGACTCAGGGTGAGGGAGGGGGTGATGGAGACTCAGGGTGAGGGGGGGTGACGGAGACTCAGGCTGAGGGAGGGGGTGACGGAGACTCAGGGTGAGGGGGTGTGACGGAGACGGGGTGAGGGGGAGGGTGACGGAGACTCAGGGTGACGAGGGTGATGGAGTCTCAGGGTGAGGGAGGGTGACGGAGACTCAGGGTGAGGGAGGGTGACGGAGACTCAGGGTGAGGGGGGGTGACGGAGACGGGGTGAGGGGGGGTGACGGAGACTCAGGGTGAGGGGGGTGACAGAGACTCAGGGTGAGGGGGGGTGACAGAGACTCAGGGTGAGGGGGGGTGACGGAGACTCAGGGTGAGGGGGGGTGACGGAGACTCAGGGTGAGGGAGGTTGATGGAGACTCAGGGTGAGGGGGGTGACTGAGACTCAGGGTGAGGGGGGTTGATGGAGACTCAGGGTGAGGGAGGGTGATGGAGACTCAGGGTGAGGGGGGGTGACGGAGACTCAGGGCGAGGGGGGTGATGGAGACTCAGGGTGAGGGAGGGTGATGGAGACTCAGGGTGAGGGAGGGTGACGGAGACTCAGGGTGAGGGGGGGTGACGGAGACTCAGGGTGAGGGAGGGTGACGGAGACTCAGGGTGAGGGGGGGTGACGGAGTCTCAGGGTGAGGGGGGGTGACGGAGTCTCAGGGTGAGGGAGGGGGTGACGGAGACTCAGGATGAGGGGGGGGTGACGGAGACAGGGTGAGGGAGGGGGTGACGGAGACTCAGGGTGAGGGGGGGTGACGGAGACTCAGGGTGAGGGGGGGGTGACGGAGACTCAGGGTGAGGGAGGGGGTGACGGAGACTCAGGGTGAGGGGGGGTGACGGAGACTCAGGGTGAGGGGGCGTGACGGAGACTCAGGGTGAGGGGGGGGTGACGGAGACTCAGGGTGAGGGGGGGGTGACGGAGTCTCAGGGTGAGGGAGGGGGGTGACGGAGACAGGGTGAGGGAGGGTGACGGAGACAGGGTGAGGGGGGGTGATGGAGACTCAGGGTGAGGGGGGGTGACGGAGACTCAGGGTGAGGGAGGGTGATGGAGACTCAGGGTGAGGGAGGGTGACGGAGTCTCAGGGTGAGGGAGGGTGACGGAGACTCAGGGTGAGGGGGGGTGACGGAGACTCAGGGTGAGGGAGGGTGACGGAGACGGGGTGAGGGAGGGGGTGACGGAGACTCAGGGTGAGGGAGGGTGATGGTGTCTCAGGGTGAGAGGGGGTGACGGAGTCTCAGGGTGAGGGAGGGGGGTGACGGAGACTCAGGGTGAGGGAGGGTGACGGAGACTCAGGGTGAGGGGGGGTGACAGAGACTCAGGGTGAGGGAGGGTGACAGAGACTCAGGGTGAGGGGGGGTGACGGAGACTCAGGGTGAGGGAGGGGGTGACGGAGACTCAGGGTGAGGGGGGGTGACGGAGTCTCAGGTTGAGGGGGGGTGATGGAGACTCAGGGTGAGGGGGGGTGACGGAGTCTCAGGGTGAGGGGGGGTGAAGGAGACTCAGGGTGAGGGAGGGTGAAGGAGACAGGGTGAGGGGGGGTGACGGAGACTCAGGGTGAGGGGGGGGTGACGGAGACTCAGGGTGAGGGGGGGTGACGGAGTCTCAGGGTGAGGGAGGGTGACGGAGACAGGGTGAGGGGGGGTGACGGAGACTGAGGGTGAGGGGGGGTGATGGAGACTCAGGGTGAGGGAGGGTGATGGAGACTCAGGGTGAGGGAGGGTGACGGAGACTCAGGGTGAGGGAGGGGGTGATGGAGACTCAGGGTGAGGGAGGGGGTGACGGAGACTCAGGGCGAGGGGGGGTGATGGAGACTCAGGGTGAGGGGGGGTGACGGATACTCAGGGTGAGGGAGGGGGTGACGGAGACAGGGTGAGGGAGGGGGGTGACGGAGTCTCAGGGTGAGGGAGGGTGACGGAGACTCAGGGTGAGGGAGGGGGTGACGGAGACTCAGGGTGAGGGAGGGTGAAGGAGACTCAGGGTGAGGGAGGGGGTGACGGAGACTCAGGGTGAGGGAGGGTGAAGGAGTCTCAGGGTGAGGGAGGGTGAAGGAGACTCAGGGTGAGGGAGGTGGTGACGGAGACTCAGGGTGAGGGAGGGTGATGGAGACTCAGAGTGAGGGAGGGGGTGATGGAGACTCAGGGTGAGGGAGGGGGTGACGGAGACTCAGGGCGAGGGGGGGTGATGGAGACTCAGGGTGAGGGGGGGTGACGGAGACTCAGGGTGAGGGAGGGTGACGGAGACTCAGGGTGAGGGGGGGTGACAGAGACTCAGGGTGAGGGGGGGTGACGGAGACTCAGGGTGAGGGGGGTGACGGAGACAGGGTGAGGGAGGGTGACGGAGACTCAGGGTGAGGGAGGGGGTGACGGAGTCTCAGGGTGAGGGAGGGTGACGGAGACAGGGTGAGGGAGGGGGGTGATGGAGACTCAGGGTGAGGGAGGGGGTGACGGAGTCTCAGGGTGAGGGAGGGGGTGACGGAGACTCATGGTGAGGGGGGGGGTGATGGAGACTCAGGGTGAGGGAGGGTGATGGAGACAGGGTGAGGGAGGGTGATGGAGACTCAGGGTGAGGGAGGGGGTGAAGGAGACTCAGGGTGAGGGAGGGGGTGATGGAGACTCAGGGTGAGGGGGGGGTGACGGAGACTCAGGGTGAGGGGGGGTGACGGAGACAGGGTGAGGGAGGGTGACGGAGACTCAGGGTGAGGGGGGGTGACGGAGACTCAGGGTGAGGGAGGGGGTGATGGAGACTCAGGGTGAGGGAGGGTGATGGAGACTCAGGGTGAGGGAGGGGGTGACGGAGACTCAGGGTGAGGGGGGGTGATGGAGACTCAGGATGAGGGAGGGTGACGGAGTCTCAGGGTGAGAGGGGGTGACGGAGACTCAGGGTGAGAGGGGGTGACGGAGACTCAGGGCGAGGGGGGGTGACGGAGACTCAGGGTGAGGGGGGGGGTGACGGAGTCTCAGGGCGAGGGGGGGTGATGGAGACAGGGTGAGGGGGGGTGATGGAGACAGGGTGAGGGGAGGTGACGGAGACTCAGGGTGAGGGGGGGTGACGGAGACTCAGGGTGAGGGGGGGTGACGGAGACTCAGCGTGAGGGAGGGTGACGGAGACTCAGGGTGAGGGGGGGTGACGGAGACTCAGGGTGAGGGAGGGTGACGGAGTCTGAGGGTGAGGGGGGGTGACGGAGACTCAGGGTGAGGGAGGGTGATGGAGACTCAGGGTGAGGGAGGGGGTGATGGAGACAGGGTGAGGGAGGGTGAAGGAGACTCAGGGTGAGGGAGGGTGACGGAGACAGGGCGAGGGGGGGGTGACGGAGACTCAGGGTGAGGGAGGGGGTGACGGAGTCTCAGGGTGAGGGGGGGTGATGGAGACTCAGGGTGAGGGGGGGTGATGGAGACAGGGTGAGGGAGGGGATGACGGAGACTCAGGGTGAGGGAGGGTGACGGAGACTCAGGGTGAGGGGGGGTGACGGAGACTCAGGGTGAGGGGGGGTGATGGAGTCTCAGGGTGAGGGGGGGTGATGGAGACTCAGGGTGAGGGGGGGTGACGGAGTCTCAGGGTGAGGGGGGGTGAAGGAGACTCAGGGTGAGGGAGGGTGAAGGAGACTCAGGGTGAGGGAGGGGGTGATGGAGACTCAGGGTGAGGGAGGGTGATGGAGACAGGGTGAGAGGGGGTGACGGAGACAGGGTGAGGGAGGGGGTGATGGAGTCTCAGGGTGAGGGGGGGTGATGGAGACTCAGGGTGAGGGAGGGTGATGGAGACTCAGGGTGAGAGGGGGTGACGGAGACTCAGGGTGAGGGAGGGGGTGATGGAGTCTCAGGGTGAGGGGCGGTGATGGAGACTCAGGGTGAGGGAGGTGATGGAGACAGGGTGAGAGGGGGTGACGGAGACTCAGGGTGAGGGGGGGTGACGGAGACTCAGGGTGAGGGGGGGTGACGGAGACTCAGGGTGAGGGGGGGGTGACGGAGACTCAGGGTGAGGGGGGGTGACGGAGACTCAGGGTGAGGGAGGGTGACGGAGTCTCAGGGTGAGGGGGGGTGACGGAGACTCAGGGTGAGGGAGGGGTGACGGAGACTCAGGGTGAGGGAGGGTGACGGAGACTCAGGGTGAGGGGGGGTGACGGAGACTCAGGGTGAGGGGGGGTGACGGAGACTCAGGGTGAGGGGGGGGTGACGGAGACTCAGGGTGAGGGGGGGTGACGGAGACAGGGTGAGGGAGGGGGTGACGGAGTCTCGGGGTGAGGGAGGGGGTGACGGAGACTCAGGGTGAGGGGGGGTGATGGAGACTCAGGGTGAGGGGGGGGTGACGGAGACTCAGGGTGAGGGAGGGTGACAGAGACTCAGGGTGAGGGAGGGTGACGGAGACTCAGGGTGAGGGGGGGTGAAGGAGACAGGGTGAGGGGGGTGACGGAGACTCAGGGTGAGGGGGGGTGACGGAGACTCAGGGTGAGGGGGGGGTGACGGAGACTCAGGGTGAGGAGGGGGTGACGGAGACTCAGGGTGAGGGGGGGTGACGGAGACTCAGGGTGAGGGAGGGGGTGACGGAGACTCAGGGTGAGGGGGGGTGACGGAGACTCAGGGTGAGGGAGGGGGTGACGGAGACTCAGGGTGAGGGGGGGTGATGGAGACTCAGGGTGAGGGAGGGTGACGGAGTCTCAGGGTGAGGGAGGGGGTGACGGAGACTCAGGGTGAGGGAGGGTGACGGAGACTCAGGGTGAGGGGGGGTGACAGAGACTCAGGGTGAGGGAGGGGGTGACGGAGTCTCAGGGTGAGGGAGGGGGTGACGGAGTCTCAGGGTGAGGGGGGGTGACAGAGACTCAGGGTGAGGGAGGGGGTGACGGAGTCTCAGGGTGAGGGAGGGGGTGACGGAGTCTCAGGGTGAGGAGGGTGACGGAGACTCAGGGTGAGGGGGGGTGACAGAGACTCAGGGTGAGGGAGGGGGTGAAGGAGACTCAGGGTGAGGGGGGGTGAAGGAGACAGAGTGAGGGGGGGTGACGGAGTCTCAGGGTGAGGGAGGGGGTCACGGAGACTCAGGGTGAGGAGGGTGACGGAGTCTCAGGGTGAGGGGGGGTGATGAAGTCTCAGGGTGAGGGGGGGTGATGGAGACTCAGGGTGAGGGGGGGTGACGGAGACTCAGGGTGAGGGGGAGGGTGACGGAGACTCAGGGTGAGGGGGGGTGACGGAGACTCAGGGTGAGGGGGGGTGACAGAGACTCAGGGTGAGGGAGGGTGTGACGGAGACTCAGGGTGAGGGGGGGTGACGGAGACTCAGGGTGAGAGGGGGTGATGGAGACAGGGTGAGGGGGGGTGACAGAGACTCAGGGTGAGGGGGGGTGACGGAGACTCAGGGTGAGAGGGGGTGATGGAGACTCAGAGTGAGGGGGGGTGACGGAGACTCAGGGTGAGGGGGGGTGACGGAGACTCAGGGTGAGAGGGGGTGATGGAGACTCAGGGTGAGGGGGGTGACGGAGTCTCAGGGTGAGGGAGGGTGACGGAGACTCAGGGTGAGGGAGGGTGATGGAGACTCAGGGTGAGGGCGGGTGACGGAGACTCAGGGTGAGGGAGGGGTGACGGAGACTCAGGGTGAGGGAGGGGGTGACGGAGACTCAGGGTGAGGGAGGGTGACGGAGACTCAGGGTGAGGGGGGGGGGTGACGGAGTCTCAGGGTGAGGGAGGGTGATGGAGACAGGGTGAGGGGGGGTGAAGGAGACTCAGGGTGAGGGGGGGTGACGGAGACTCAGGGTGAGGGAGGGGGTGACGGAGACTCAGGGTGAGGGGGGGGTGACGGAGTCAGGGTGAGGAGGGGGTGACGGAGACTCAGGGTGAGGGGGGGTGACGGAGACTCAGGGTGAGGGGGGGGTGAAGCAGACTCAGGGTGAGGGGGGGTGACGGAGACTCAGGGTGAGGGAGGGGGTGACGGAGTCTCAGGGTGAGGGAGGGGGTGATGGAGACTCAGGGTGAGGGGGGGTGAAGGAGACTCAGGGTGAGGGAGGGGGTGACGGAGACTCAGGGTGAGGGAGGGGGTGACGAGACTCAGGGTGACGGGGGGGTGACGGAGACTCAGGGTGAGGGAGGGGGTGACGGAGTCTCAGGGTGAGGGGGGGTGACGGAGACTCAGGGTGAGGGGGGGGGTGACGGAGACTCAGGGTGAGGGGGGGTGACGGAGACTCAGGGTGAGGGGAGGGTGATGGAGACGGGGTGAGGGAGGGTGACGGAGACAGGGTGAGGGGGGGGGTGACGGAGACGGGGTGAGAGGGGGTGACGGAGACTCAGGGTGATGGGGGGTGACGGAGACTCAGGGTGAGGGGGGGGGTGACGGAGACTCAGGGCGAGGGGGGGTGACGGAGACTCAGGGCGAGGGGGGGTGAAGGAGACTCAGGGTGAGGGGGGGTGACGGAGTCTCAGGGTGAGGGGGGGTGATGGAGACAGGGTGAGGGGAGGTGACGGAGTCTCAGGGTGAGGGGGGGTGACGGAGACTCAGGGTGAGGGAGGGTGATGGAGACAGGGTGAGGGGAGGGGGTGATGGAGACAGGGTGAGGGGAGGTGAC
>NW_026780148.1:0-52172 GCF_030144855.1 Hypanus sabinus
CCACACCGTCCCATCACACACTCCCGGGGTCAGACACAGAGTGAATCTACCTCCACACCGTCCCATCACACACTCCCAGGGTCAGCAACAGAGTGAATCTCCCTCCACATCGTCCCATCGCACACACCCAGGGTCAGACACAGAGTGAATCTCCCCCCACACCGTCCCATCACACACTCCCGGGGTCAGACACAGAGTGAATCTCCCTCCACACCGTCCCATCACACACTCCCGGGGTCAGACACAGAGTGAATCTCCCTCCACACCGTCCCATCACAGACTCCCAGTGTCAGACACAGAGTGAATCTCCCTCCACACCGTCCCATCACACACTCCCGGGGTCAGACACAGAGTGAATCTCCCTCCACACCGCCCCATCACTCACTCCCGGGGTCAGACACAGAGTGAATCTCCCTTCACATCGTCCCATCACTCACTCCCGGGGTCAGACACAGAGTGAATCTCCCTCCACACCATCCCATCACACACTCCCGGGGTCAGACACAGAGTGAATCTCCCTCCACACCGTCCCATCACACACTCCCGGGGTCAGACACAGAGTGAATCTCCCTCTACACCGTCCCATCACACACTCCCAGTGACAGACACAGAGTGAATCTCCCTCCACACCGTCCCAACACACACTCCCGGGGTCAGACACAGAGTGAATCTCCCTCCACACCGCCCCATCGCACACTCCCGGGGTCAGACACAGAGTGAATCTCCCTCCACACCGTCCCAACACACACTCCCGGGGTCAGACACAGAGTGAATCTCCCTCCACACCGTCCCAACACACACTCCCGGGGTCAGACACAGAGTGAATCTCCCTCCACACCGCCCCATCGCACAGTCCCGGGGTCAGACACAGAGTGAATCTCCCTCCACACCGTCCCATCACACACTCCCGGGGTCAGACACAGAGAGAATCTCCCTCCACACCGTCTCATCACAGACTCCCGGGGTCAGACACAGAGTGAATCTCCCTTCACACCGTCCCATCACATACTCCCGGGGTCAGACACAGAGAGAATCTCTCTCCACACCGTCCCATCACACACTCCCGGGGTCAGACACAGAGTGAGCTTCCCTCCACACAGTCCCATCACACACTCCCGGGGTCAGACACAGAGTGAATCTCCCTCCACACCGTCCCAACACACACTCCCGGGGTCAGACACAGAGTGAATCTCCCTCCACACCGTCCCATCACACACTCCCAGTGACAGACACAGAGTGAATCTCCCTCGACACCGTCCCATCACACACTCCGAGGTTCAGACACAGAGTGAATCTCCCTCCGCACCGTCCCATCAGACACTCCCGGGGTCAGACACAGAGTGAATCTCCCTCCACACCGTCCCATCACACACTCCCGGGGTCAGACACAGACTGAATCTCCCTCCACACCGCCCCATCACTCACTCCCGGGGTCAGACACAGAGTGAATCTCCCTCCACACCGTCCCATCACACACTCCGGGGGTCAGACACAGAGTGAATCTCCCTCCACACCGTCCCATCACACACTCCCGGGTCAGACACAGAGTGAATCTCCCTCCACACCGTCCCATCACACACTCCGGGGGTCAGACACAGAGTGAATCTCCCTCCACACCGTCCCATCACACACTCCCGGGGTCAGACACAGAGTGAAACTCCCTCCACACCGTCTCATCACACACTCCCGGGGTCAGACACAGAGTGAATCTCCCTCCTCACCGACACATCACTCACTCCCGGGGTCAGACACAGAGTGAATCTCCCTCCACACCGTCTCATCACACACTCCCGGGGTCAGACACAGAGTGAATCTCCCTCCACACCGTCTCATCACACACTCCCGGGGTCAGACACAGAGTGAATCTCCCTCCTCACAGTCCCATCACACACTCCCGGGGTCAGACACCGAGTGAATCTCCCTCCACACCGTCCCATCACACACTCCCGGGGTCAGACACAGAGTGAGCTTCCCTCCACACAGTCCCATCACACACTCCCGGGGTCAGACACAGAGTGAATCTCCCTTCACACCGTCCCATCACACACTCCCGGGGTCAGACACAGAGTGAATCTCACTCCACACCGTCCAATCCCACACTCCTGGGGTCAGACACAGAGTGAATCTCCCTCCACACCGTCCCATCACACAGTCCCAGTGACAGGCACAGAGTGAATCTCCCTCCACACTGTCCCAACACACACTCACGGGGTCAGACACAGAGTGAATCTCCCTCCACACCGTCCCATCACACAGTCCCAGTGACAGGCACAGAGTGAATCTCCCTCCACACCGTCCCATCACACACTCCCGGGGTCAGACACAGAGTGAGCTTCCCTCCACACAGTCCCATCACACACTCCCGGGGTCAGACACAGAGTGAATCTCCCTCCACACCGTCCCATCGCACACTCCCGGGGTCAGACACAGAGTGAATCTCCCTCCACACCGTCCCATCACACACTCCCGGGGTCAGACACAGAGTGAATCTACCTCCACACCGTCCCATCACACACTCCCAGGGTCAGCAACAGAGTGAATCTCCCTCCACATCGTCCCATCGCACACACCCAGGGTCAGACACAGAGTGAATCTCCCCCCACACCGTCCCATCACACACTCCCGGGGTCAGACACAGAGTGAATCTCCCTCCACACCGTCCCATCACACACTCCCGGGGTCAGACACAGAGTGAATCTCCCTCCACACCGTCCCATCACAGACTCCCAGTGTCAGACACAGAGTGAATCTCCCTCCACACCGTCCCATCACACACTCCCGGGGTCAGACACAGAGTGAATCTCCCTCCACACCGCCCCATCACTCACTCCCGGAGTCAGACACAGAGTGAATCTCCCTTCACATCGTCCCATCACTCACTCCCGGGGTCAGACACAGAGTGAATCTCCCTCCACACCATCCCATCACACACTCCCGGGGTCAGACACAGAGTGAATCTCCCTCCACACCGTCCCATCACACACTCCCGGGGTCAGACACAGAGTGAATCTCCCTCTACACCGTCCCATCACACACTCCCAGTGACAGACACAGAGTGAATCTCCCTCCACACCGTCCCAACACTCCTCCCGGGGTCAGACACAGAGTGAATCTCCCTCCACACCGCCCCATCGCACACTCCCGGGGTCAGACACAGAGTGAATCTCCCTCCACACCGTCCCAACACACACTCCCGGGGTCAGACACAGAGTGAATCTCCCTCCACACCATCCCAACACACACTCCCGGGGTCAGACACAGAGTGAATCTCCCTCCACACCGCCCCATCGCACAGTCCCGGGGTCAGACACAGAGTGAATCTCCCTCCACACCGTCCCATCACACACTCCCGGGGTCAGACACAGAGAGAATCTCCCTCCACACCGTCTCATCACAGACTCCCGGGGTCAGACACAGAGTGAATCTCCCTTCACACCGTCCCATCACATACTCCCGGGGTCAGACACAGAGAGAATCTCTCTCCACACCGTCCCATCACACACTCCCGGGGTCAGACACAGAGTGAATCTCCCTCCACACCGTCCCATCACACAGTCCCAGTGACAGGCACAGAGTGAATCTCCCTCCACACCGTCCCATCACACACTCCCGGGGTCAGACAAAGAGTGAGCTTCCCTCCACACAGTCCCATCACACACTCCCGGGGTCAGACACAGAGTGAATCTCCCTCCACACCGTCCCAACACACACTCCCGGGGTCAGACACAGAGTGAGCTTCACTCCACACAGTCCCATCACACACTCCCGGGGTCAGACACAGAGTGAATCTCCCTCCACACCGTCCCATCACACACTCTCGGGGTCAGACATAGAGTGAATCTCCCTCCACACCGTCCCATCACACACTCCCGGGGTCAGACACAGAGTGAATCTCCCTCCACACCGTCCCATCACACACTCCCAGGGTCAGACACAGAGTGAACCTCCCTCCACATCGTCCCATCACACACACCCAGGGTCAGACACAGAGTGAATCTCCCCCCACACCGTGCCATCACACACTCCCGAGGTCAGACACAGAGTGAATCTCCCTCCACACCGTCCCATCACAGACTCCCGGGGTCAGACACAGAGTGAATCTCCCTCCACACCGTCCCATCACACACTCCCAGGGTCAGACACAGAGTGAATCTCCCTCCACACCGTCACATCACACACTCCCGGGGTCAGACACAGAGTGAATCTCCCTCCACACCATCCCATCACTCACTCCCGGGGTCAGACACAGAGTGAATCTCCGTCCACATCGTCCCATCACTCACTCCCGGGGTCAGACACAGAGTGAGCTTCCCTCCACACAGTCCCATCACACACTCCCGGGGTCAAACACAGAGTGAATCTCCCTCCACATCGTCCCATCACTCACTCCCGGGGTCAGACACAGAGCGAATCTCCCTCCACATCGTCCCATCACACACACCCAGGGTCAGACACAGAGTGAATCTCCCCCCACACCGTCCCATCACACACTCCCGGGGTCAGACACAGAGTGAATCTCCCTCCACACCGTCCCATCACACACTCCCGGGGTCAGACACAGAGTGAATCTCCCTCCACACCGTCCCATCACACACTCCCAGTGTCAGACACAGAGTGAATCTCCCTCCACACCGTCCCAACACACACTCCCGGGGTCAGACACAGAGTGAATCTCCCTCCACACCGCCCCATCACTCACTCCCGGGGTCAGACACAGAGTGAATCTCCCTCCACATCGTCCCATCACTCACTCCCGGGGTCAGACACAGAGTGAATCTCCCTCCACACCATCCCATCACACACTCCCGGGGTCAGACACAGAGTGAATCTCCCTCCACACCGTCCCATCACACACTCCCGGGGTCAGACACAGAGTGAGCTTCCCTCCACACAGTCCCATCACACACTCCAGGGGTCAGACACAGAGTGAATCTCCCTCCACATCGTCCCATCACTCACTCCCGGGGTCAGACACAGAGTGAATCTCCCTCCACACCGTCCCATCACACACTCCCGGGGTCAGACACAGAGTGAATCTCCCTCTACACCGTCCCATCACACACTCCCAGTGACAGACACAGAGTGAATCTCCCTCCACACCGTCCCAACACACACTCCCGGGGTCAGACACAGAGTGAATCTCCCTCCACACCGCCCCATCGCACACTCCCGGGGTCAGACACAGAGTGAATCTTCCTCCACACCGTCCCAACACACACTCCCGGGGTCAGACACAGAGTGAATCTCCCTCTACACCGTCCCATCACACACTCCCAGTGACAGACACAGAGTGAATCTCCCTCCTCACCGTCCCAACACACACTCCCGGGGTCAGACACAGAGTGAATCTCCCTCCACACCGCCCCATCGCACACTCCCGGGGTCAGACACAGAGTGGATCTACCTCCACACCATCCCAACACACACTCCCGGGGTCAGACACAGAGTGAATCTCCCTCCACACCGTCCCAACGCACACTCCCGGGGTCAGCAACTGAGTGAATCTCCCTCCACACCATCCCATCACACACTCCCGGGGTCAGACACAGAGTGAATCTCCCTCCTCACCGTCCCATCACTCACTCCCAGTGACAGACACAGAGAGAATCTCCCTCCACACCGTCTCATCACTCACTCCCGGGGTCAGACACAGAGTGAATCTCCCTTCACACCGTCCCATCACATACTCCTGGGGTCAGACACAGACAGAATCTCTCTCCACACCGTCCCATCACACACTCCCGGGGTCAGACACAGAGTGAAGCTCCCTCCATAACGTCCCATCACACACTGCCGGGGTCAGACACAGAGTGAATCTCCGTCCACACCGACCCGACGCATAATCCCGGGTTCTGACACAGAGTGAATCTACCTCCACATCATCCCATCAGACACTCCCGGGGTCAGACACAGAGTGAAACTCCCTCCACACAGTCCCATCACACACTCCCGGGGTCAGACACAGACTGAGCTTCCCTCCACACAGTCCCATCACACACTCCCGGGGTCAGACACAGAGTGAATCTCCCTCCACACCGTCCCAACACACACTCCCGGGGTCAGACACAGAGTGAATCTCCCTCCACACCGTCCCATCACACACTCCCAGGGTCAGACACAGTGTGAATCTCCCTCCACACCGTCACATCACACACTCCCGGGGTCAGACACAGAGTGAATCTCCCTCCACACCGTCCCATCACTCACTCCCGGGGTCAGACACAGAGTGAATCTCCCTCCACACCGCCCCATCGCACACTCCCGGGGTCAGACACAGAGTGAATCTCCCTCCACACCGTCCCATCACACACTCCCGGGGTCAGACACAGAGTGAATCTCCCTCCTCACCGTCCCATCACTCACTCCCAGTGACGGACACAGAGAGAATCTCCCTCCACACCGTCTCATCACACACTCCCGGGGTCAGACACAGAGTGAATCTCCCTTCACACCGTCCCATCACACACTCCCGGGGTCAGACACAGAGTGAATCTCCCTCCACACCGTCCCATCACACACTCCCGGGGTCAGACACAGAGTGAATCTCCCTCCTCACCGTCCCATCACTCACTCCCAGTGACAGACACATAGAGAATCTCCCTCCACACCGTCTCATCACACACTCCCGGGGTCAGACACAGAGTGAATCTCCCTTCACACCGTCCCATCACACACTCCCGGGGTCAGACACAGACAGAATCTCTCTCCACACCGTCCCATCGCACACTCCCGGGGTCAGACACAGAGTGAAGCTCCCTCCACAACGTCCCATCACACACTCCCGGGGTCAGACACAGAGTGAATCTCCCTCCACACCGACCCGTCGCACAATCCCGGGTTCTGACACAGAGTGAATCTACCTCCACACCATCCCATCATACACTCCCAAGGTGAGACACAGAGTGAATCTCCCTCCACACCGTCCCAACACACACTCCCGGGGTCAGACACAGAGTGAGCTTCCCTCCACACAGTCCCATCACACACTCCCGGGGTCAGACACAGAGTGAATCTCCCTCCACACCGTCCCAACACACACTCCCGGGGTCAGACACAGAGTGAATCTCCCTCCACACCGTCCCAACACACACTCCCGGGGTCAGACACAGAGTGAATCTACCTCCACACCGTCCCATCACACACTCCCAGGGTCAGAAACAGAGTGAATCTCCCTGCACATCGTCCCATCACACACACCCAGGGTCAGACACAGAGTGAATCTCCCCCCACACCGCCCAAAGCACACTCCCGGGGTCAGACACAGAGTGAATCTCCCTCCACACCGCCCCATCGCTCACTCCCGGGGTCAGACACAGAGTGAATCTCCCTCCACACCGTCCCATCACACACTCCCGGGGTCAGACACAGAGTGAATCTCCCTCCTCACCGTCCCATCACTCACTCCCAGTGACAGACACAGAGAGAATCTCCCTCCACACCGTCTCATCACACACTCCCGGGGTCAGACACAGAGTGAATCTCCCTTCACACCGTCCCATCACACACTCCCGGGGTCAGACACAGAGTGAATCTCCCTCCACACCGTCCCATCACATACTCCCGGGGTCAGACACAGACAGAATCTCTCTCCACACCGTCCCATCACACACTCCCGGGGTCAGACACAGAGTGAAGCTCCCTCCACAACGTCCCATCACACACTCCCGGGGTCAGACACAGAGTGAATCTCCCTCCACACCGACCCGTCGCACAATCCCGGGTTCTGACACAGAGTGAATCTACCTCCACACCATCCCATCACACACTCCCGGGGTCAGACACAGAGTGAAACTCCCTCCACACAGTCCCATCACACACTCCCGGGGTCAGACACAGAGTGAATCTCCCTCCACACCGTCCCAACACACACTCCCGGGGTCAGACACAGAGTGAGCTTCCCTCCACACAGTCCCATCACACACTCCCGGGGTCAGACACAGAGTGAATCTCCCTCCACACCGTCCCAACACACACTTTCGGGGTCAGACACAGAGTGAATCTCCCTCCACACCGTCCCAACACACACTCCCGGGGTCAGACACAGAGTGAATCTCCCTCCACACCGTCTCATCACACAGTCCCAGTGACAGGCACAGAGTGTATCTCCCTCCACACCGTCCCTTCACACACTCCCGGGGTCAGACACAGAGTGAGCTTCCCTCCACACAGTCCCATCACACACTCCCGGGGTCAGACACAGAGTGAATCTCCCTCCACACCGTCCCAACACACTCTCCCGGGGTCAGACACAGAGTGAGCTTCCCTCCACACAGTCCCATCACACACTCCCGGGGTCAGACACAGAGTGAATCTCCCTCCACACCGTCCCAACATACACTCCCGGGGTCAGACACAGAGTGAGCTTCCCTCCACACAGTCCCATCACACACTCCCGGGGTCAGACACAGAGTGAATCTCCCTCCACACCGTCCCATCGCACACTCCCGGGGTCAGACACAGAGTGAATCTCCCTCCACACCGTCCCATCACACACTCCCGGGGTCAGACACAGAGTGAATCTACCTCCACACCGTCCCATCACACACTCCCAGGGTCAGAAACAGAGTGAATCTCACTCCACATCGTCCCATCACACACACCCAGGGTCAGACACAGAGTGAATCTCCCTCCACACCGTCCCATCACACACTCCCGGGGTCAGACACAGAGTGAATCTCCCTCCACACCGCCCCATCACTCACTCCCGGGGCAGCAACTGAGTGAATCTCCCTCCACACCATCCCATCACACACTCCCGGGGTCAGACACAGAGTGAATCTCCCTCCTCACCGTCCCATCACTCACTCCCAGTGACAGACACAGAGAGAATCTCCCTCCACACCGTCTCATCACTCACTCCCGGGGTCAGACACAGAGTGAATCTCCCTTCACACCGTCCCATCACATACTCCTGGGGTCAGACACAGACAGAATCTCTCTCCACTCCGTCCCATCACACACTCCCGGGGTCAGACACAGAGTGAAGCTCCCTCCACAACGTCCCATCACACACTCCCGGGGTCAGACACAGAGTGAATCTCCGTCCACACCGACCCGTCGCATAATCCCGGGTTCTGACACAGAGTGAATCTACCTCCACATCATCCCATCAGACACTCCCGGGGTCAGACACAGAGTGAAACTCCCTCCACACAGTCCAATCACACACTCCCGGGGTCAGACACAGAGTGAGCTTCCCTCCACACAGTCCCATCACACACTCCCGGGGTCAGACACAGAGTGAATCTCCCTCCACACCGTCCCAACACACACTCCCGGGGTCAGACGCAGAGTGAATCTCCCTCCACACCGTCCCATCACACACTCCCAGGGTCAGACACAGTGTGAATCTCCCTCCACACCGTCCCATCACACACTCCCAGGGTCAGACACAGTGTGAATCTCCCTCCACACCGTCACATCACACACTCCCGGGGTCAGACACAGAGTGAATCTCCCTCCACACCGTCCCATCACTCACTCCCGGGGTCAGACACAGAGTGAATCTCCCTCCACACCGCCCCATCGCACACTCCCGGGGTCAGACACAGTGTGAATCTCCCTCCACACCGTCCCATCACACACTCCCGGGGTCAGACACAGAGTGAATCTCCCTCCTCACCGTCCCATCACTCACTCCCAGTGACAGACACAGAGAGAATCTCCCTCCACACCGTCTCATCACACACTCCCGGGGTCAGACACAGAGTGAATCTCCCTTCACACCGTCCCATCACACACTCCCGGGGTCAGACACAGAGTGAATCTTCCTCCACACCGTCCCATCACACACTCCCGGGGTCAGACACAGAGTGAATCTCCCTCCTCACCGTCCCATCACTCACTCCCAGTGACAGACACAGAGAGAATCTCCCTCCACACCGTCTCATCACACACTCCCGGGGTCAGACACAGAGTGAATCTCCCTTCACACCGTCCCATCACACACTCCCGGGGTCAGACACAGACAGAATCTCTCTCCACACCGTCCCATCACACACTCCCGGGGTCAGACACAGAGTGAAGCTCCCTCCACAACGTCCCATCACACACTCCCGGGGTCAGACACAGAGTGAATCTCCCTCCACAACGACCCGTCGCACAATCCCGGGTTCTGACACAGAGTGAATCTACCTCCACACCATCCCATCATACACTCCCGGGGTGAGACACAGAGTGAATCTCCCTCCACACCGTCCCAACACACACTCCCGGGGTCAGACACAGAGTGAGCTTCCCTCCACACAGTCCCATCACACACTCCCGGGGTCAGACACAGAGTGAATCTCCCTCCACACCGTCCCAACACACACTCCCGGGGTCAGACACAGAGTGAATCTCCCTCCACACCGTCCCATCACACAGTCCCAGTGACAGGCACAGAGTGAATCTCCCTCCACACCGTCCCTTCACACACTCCCGGGGTCAGACACAGAGTGAGCTTCCCTCCACACAGTCCCATCACATACTCCCGGGGTCAGACACAGAGTGAATCTCCCTCCACACCGTCCCAACACACTCTCCCGGGGTCAGACACAGAGTGAGCTTCCCTCCACACAGTCCCATCACACACTCCCGGGGTCAGACACAGAGTGAATCTCCCTCCACATCGTCCCAACACACACTCCCGGGGTCAGACACAGAGTGAGCTTCCCTCCACACAGTCCAATCACACACTCCCGGGGTCAGACACAGAGTGAATCTCCCTCCACACCGTCCCATCGCACACTCCCGGGGTCAGCCACAGAGTGAATCTCCCTCCACACCGTCCCATCACACACTCCCGGGGTCAGACACAGAGTGAATCTACCTCCACACCGTCCCATCACACACTCCCAGGGTCAGAAACAGAGTGAATCTCCCTGCACATCGTCCCATCACACACACCCAGGGTCAGACACAGAGTGAATCTCCCCCCACACCGCCCAAAGCACACTCCCGGGGTCAGACACAGAGTGAATCTCCCTCCACACCGCCACATCACTCACTCCCAGTGACAGACACAGAGAGAATCTCCCTCCACACCGTCTCATCACACACTCCCGGGGTCAGACACAGAGTGAATCTCCCTTCACACCGTCCCATCACACACTCCCGGGATCAGACACAGAGTGAATCTCCCTCCACACCGTCCCATCACACACTCCCGGGGTCAGACACAGAGTGAGCTTCCCTCCACACAGTCCCATCACACACTCCCGGGGTCAGACACAGAGTGAATCTCCCTCCACACCGTCCCATCGCACACTCCCGGGGTCAGCCACAGAGTGAATCTCCCTCCACACCGTCCCATCACACACTCCCGGGGTCAGACACAGAGTGAATCTACCTCCACACCGTCCCATCACACACTCCCAGGGTCAGAAACAGAGTGAATCTCCCTGCACATCGTCCCATCACACACACCCAGGGTCAGACACAGAGTGAATCTCCCCCCACACCGCCGAAAGCACACTCCCGGGGTCAGACACAGAGTGAATCTCCCTCCACACCGTCCCATCACACACTCCCGGGGTCAGACACAGAGTGAATCTCCCTCCTCACCGTCCCATCACTCACTCCCAGTGACAGACACAGAGAGAATCTCCCTCCACACCGTCTCATCACACACTCCCGGGGTCAGACACAGAGTGAATCTCCCTTCACACCGTCCCATCACATACTCCCGGGGTCAGACACAGACAGAATCTCTCTCCACACCGTCCCATCACACACTCCCGGGGTCAGACACAGAGTGAAGCTCCCTCCACAACGTCCCATCACACACTCCCGGGGTCAGACACAGAGTGAATCTCCCTCCACACCGACCCGTCGCACAATCCCGGGTTCTGACACAGAGTGAATCTACCTCCACACCATCCCATCACACACTCCCGGGGTCAGACACAGAGTGAAACTCCCTCCACACAGTCCCATCACACACTCCCGGGGTCAGACACAGAGTGAATCTCCCTCCACACCGTCCCAACACACACTCCCGGGGTCAGACACAGAGTGAGCTTCCCTCCACACAGTCCCATCACACACTCCCGGGGTCAGACACAGAGTGAATCTCCCTCCACACCGTCCCAACACACACTTTCGGGGTCAGACACAGAGTGAATCTCCCTCCACACCGTCCCAACACACACTCCAGGGGTCAGACACAGAGTGAATCTCCCTCCACACCGTCCCATCACACAGTCCCAGTGACAGGCACAGAGTGAATCTCCCTCCACACCGTCCCTTCACACACTCCCGGGGTCAGACACAGAGTGAGCTTCCCTCCACGCAGTCCCATCACACACTCCCGGGGTCAGACACAGAGTGAATCTCCCTCCACACCGTCCCAACACACTCTCCCGGGGTCAGACACAGAGTGAGCTTCCCTCCACACAGTCCCATCACACACTCCCGGGGTCAGACACAGAGTGAATCTCCCTCCACACCGTCCCAACACACACTCCCGGGGTCAGACACAGAGTGAGCTTCCCTCCACACAGTCCCATCACACACTCCCGGGGTCAGACACAGAGTGAATCTCCCTCCACACCGTCCCATCGCACACTCCCGGGGTCAGACACAGAGTGAATCTCCCTCCACACCGTCCCATCACACACTCCCGGGGTCAGACACAGAGTGAATCTACCTCCACACCGTCCCATCACACACTCCCAGGGTCAGAAACAGAGTGAATCTCCCTCCACATCGTCCCATCACACACACCCAGGGTCAGACACAGAGTGAATCTCCCCCCACACCGTCCCATCACACACTCCCGGGGTCAGACACAGAGTGAATCTCCCTCCACACCGTCCCATCACACACTCCGGGGTCAGACACAAAGTGAATCTCCCTCCACACCGTCCCATCACACACTCCCAGTGTCAGACACAGAGTGAATCTCCCTCCACACCGTCCCATCACACACTCCCGGGGTCAGACACAGAGTGAATCTCCCTCCACACCGCCCCATCACTCACTCCCGGGGTCAGACACAGAGTGAATCTCCCTCCACATAGTCCCATCACTCACTCCCGGGGTCAGACACAGAGTGAATCTCCCTCCACACCGTCCCATCACTCACTCCCGGGGTCAGACACAGAGTGAATCTCCCTCCACACCGCCCCATCACACACTCCCGGGGTCAGACACAGAGTGAATCTCCCTCCTCACCGTCCCATCACTCACTCCCAGTGACAGACACAGAGAGAATCTCCCTCCACACCGTCTCATCACACACTCCCGGGGTCAGACACAGAGTGAATCTCCCTTCACACCGTCCCATCACACACTCCCGGGGTCAGACACAGACAGAATCTCTCTCCACACCGTCCCATCACACACTCCCGGGGTGAGACACAGAGTGAATCTCCCTCCACACCGTCCCAACACACACTCCCGGGGTCAGACACAGAGTGAGCTTCCCTCCACACAGTCCCATCACACACTCCCGGGGTCAGACACAGAGTGAATCTCCCTCCACACCGTCCCATCACACACTCCCGGGGTCAGACACAGAGTGAATCTCCCTCCACACCGTCCCATCACACACTCCCGGGGTCAGACACAGAGTGAATCTCCCTCCTCACCGTCCCATCACTCACTCCCAGTGACAGACACAGAGAGAATCTCCCTCCACACCGTCTCATCACACACTCCCGGGGTCAGACACAGAGTGAATCTCCCTTCACACCGTCCCATCACACACTCCCGGGGTCAGACACAGACAGGATCTCTCTCCACACCGTCCCATCACACACTCCCGGGGTCAGACACAGAGTGAAGCTCCCTCCACAACGTCCCATCACACACTCCCGGGGTCAGACACAGAGTGAATCTCCCTCCACACCGACCCGTCGCACAATCCCGGGTTCTGACACAGAGTGAATCTACCTCCACACCATCCCATCATACACTCCCGGGGTGAGACACAGAGTGAATCTCCCTCCACACCGTCCCAACACACACTCCCGGGGTCAGACACAGAGTGAGCTTCCCTCCACACAGTCCCATCACACACTCCCGGGGTCAGACACAGAGTGAATCTCCCTCCACACCGTCCCAACACACACTCCCGGGGTCAGACACAGAGTGAATCTCCCTCCACACCGTCCCAACACACACTCCCGGGGTCAGACACAGAGTGAATCTCCCTCCACACCGTCCCATCACACAGTCCCAGTGACAGGCACAGAGTGAATCTCCCTCCACACCGTCCCTTCACACACTCCCGGGGTCAGACACAGAGTGAGCTTCCCTCCACACAGTCCCATCACATACTCCCGGGGTCAGACACAGAGTGAATCTCCCTCCACACCGTCCCAACACACTCTCCCGGGGTCAGACACAGAGTGAGCTTCCCTCCACACAGTCCCATCACACACTCCCGGGGTCAGACACAGAGTGAATCTCCCTCCACATCGTCCCAACACACACTCCCGGGGTCAGACACAGAGTGAGCTTCCCTCCACACAGTCCCATCACACACTCCCGGGGTCAGACACAGAGTGAATCTCCCTCCACACCGTCCCATCGCACACTCCCGGGGTCAGCCACAGAGTGAATCTCCCTCCACACCGTCCCATCACACACTCCCGGGGTCAGACACAGAGTGAATCTACCTCCACACCGTCCCATCACACACTCCCAGGGTCAGAAACAGAGTGAATCTCCCTGCACATCGTCCCATCACACACACCCAGGGTCAGACACAGAGTGAATCTCCCCCCACACCGCCCAAAGCACACTCCCGGGGTCAGACACAGAGTGAATCTCCCTCCACACCGCCCCATCGCTCACTCCCGGGGTCAGACACAGAGTGAATCTCCCTCCACACCGTCCCATCACACACTCCCGGGGTCAGACACAGAGTGAATCTCCCTCCTCACCGTCCCATCACTCACTCCCAGTGACAGACACAGAGAGAATCTCCCTCCACACTGTCTCATCACACACTCCCGGGGTCAGACACAGAGTGAATCTCCCTTCACACCGTCCCATCACATACTCCCGGGGTCAGACACAGACAGAATCTCTCTCCACACCGTCCCATCACACACTCCCGGGGTCAGACACAGAGTGAAGCTCCCTCCACAACGTCCCATCACACACTCCCGGGGTCAGACACAGAGTGAATCTCCCTCCACACCGACCCGTCGCACAATCCCGGGTTCTGACACAGAGTGAATCTACCTCCACACCATCCCATCACACACTCCCGGGGTCAGACACAGAGTGAAACTCCCTCCACACAGTCCCATCACACACTCCCGGGGTCAGACACAGAGTGAATCTCCCTCCACACCGTCCCAACACACACTCCCGGGGTCAGACACAGAGTGAGCTTCCCTCCACACAGTCCCATCACACACTCCCGGGGTCAGACACAGAGTGAATCTCCCTCCACACCGTCCCAACACACACTTTCGGGGTCAGACACAGAGTGAATCTCCCTCCACACCGTCCCAACACACACTCCAGGGGTCAGACACAGAGTGAATCTCCCTCCACACCGTCCCATCACACAGTCCCAGTGACAGGCACAGAGTGAATCTCCCTCCACACCGTCCCTTCACACACTCCCGGGGTCAGACACAGAGTGAGCTTCCCTCCACGCAGTCCCATCACACACTCCCGGGGTCAGACACAGAGTGAATCTCCCTCCACACCGTCCCAACACACTCTCCCGGGGTCAGACACAGAGTGAGCTTCCCTCCACACAGTCCCATCACACACTCCCGGGGTCAGACACAGAGTGAATCTCCCTCCACACCGTCCCAACACACACTCCCGGGGTCAGACACAGAGTGAGCTTCCCTCCACACAGTCCCATCACACACTCCCGGGGTCAGACACAGAGTGAATCTCCCTCCACACCGTCCCATCGCACACTCCCGGGGTCAGACACAGAGTGAATCTCCCTCCACATCGTCCCATCACACACTCCCGGGGTCAGACACAGAGTGAATCTACCTCCACACCGTCCCATCACACACTCCCAGGGTCAGAAACAGAGTGAATCTCCCTCCACATCGTCCCATCACACACACCCAGGGTCAGACACAGAGTGAATCTCCCCCCACACCGTCCCATCACACACTCCCGGGGTCAGACACAGAGTGAATCTCCCTCCACACCGTCCCATCACACACTCCCGGGGTCAGACACAAAGTGAATCTCCTCCACACCGTCCCATCACACACTCCCAGTGTCAGACACAGAGTGAATCTCCCTCCACACCGTCCCATCACACACTCCCGGGGTCAGACACAGAGTAAATCTCCCTCCACACCGCCCCATCACTCACTCCCGGGGTCAGACACAGAGTGAATCTCCCTCCACATAGTCCCATCACTCACTCCCGGGGTCAGACACAGAGTGAATCTCCCTCCACACCGTCCCATCACACACTCCCGGGGTCAGACACAGAGTGAATCTCCCTCCACACCGTCCCATCACACACTCCCGGGGTCAGACACAGAGTGAGCTTCCCTCCACACAGTCCCATCACACACTCCCGGGGTCTGACACAGAGTGAATCTCCCTCCACATCGTCCCATCACTCACTCCCGGGGTCAGACACAGAGTGAATCTCCCTCCACACCGTCCCATCACACACTCCCGGGGTCAGACACAGAGTGAATCTCCCTCTACACCATCCCATCACACACTCCCAGTGACAGACACAGAGTGAATCTCCCTCCACACCGTCCCAACACACACTCCCGGGGTCAGACACAGAGTGAATCTCCCTCCACACCGCCCCATCGCACACTCCCGGGGTCAGACACAGAGTGAATCTCCCTCCACACCGTCCCAACACACACTCCCGGGGTCAGACACAGAGTGAATCTCCCTCCACACCGTCCCAACACACACTCCCGGGGTCAGACACAGAGTGAATCTCCCTCCACACCGCCCCATCGCACACTCCCGGGGTCAGACACAGAGTGAATCTCCCTCCACACCGTCCCATCACACACTCCCGGGGTCAGACACAGAGAGAATCTCCCTCCACACCGTCTCATCACACACTCCCGGGGTCAGACACAGAGTGAATCTCCCTTCACACCGTCCCATCACATACTCCCGGGGTCAGACACAGAGAGAATCTCTCTCCACACCGTCCCATCACACACTCCCGGGGTCAGACACAGAGTGAATCTCCCTCCACACCGTCCCAACACACAGTCCCGGGGTCAGACGCAGAGTGAATCTCCCTCCACACCGTCCCATCACACACTCCCAGGGTCAGACACAGTGTGAATCTCCCTCCACACCGTCACATCACACACTCCCGGGGTCAGACACAGAGTGAATCTCCCTCCACACCGTCCCATCACTCACTCCCGGGGTCAGACACAGAGTGAATCTCCCTCCACACCGCCCCATCGCACACTCCCGGGGTCAGACACAGTGTGAATCTCCCTCCACACCGTCCCATCACACACTCCCGGGGTCAGACACAGAGTGAATCTCCCTCCTCACCGTCCCATCACTCACTCCCAGTGACAGACACAGAGAGAATCTCCCTCCACACCGTCTCATCACACACTCCCGGGGTCTGACACAGAGTGAATCTCCCTTCACACCGTCCCATCACACACTCCCGGGGTCAGACACAGAGTGAATCTCCCTCCACACCGTCCCATCACACACTCCCAGGGTCAGACACAGAGTGAATCTCCCTCCTCACCGTCCCATCACTCACTCCCAGTGACAGACACAGAGAGAATCTCCCTCCACACCGTCTCATCACACACTCCCGGGGTCAGACACAGAGTGAATCTCCCTTCACACCGTCCCATCACACACTCCCGGGGTCAGACACAGACAGAATCTCTCTCCACACCGTCCCATCACACACTCCCGGGGTGAGACACAGAGTGAATCTCCCTCCACACCGTCCCAACACACACTCCCGGGGTCAGACACAGAGTGAGCTTCCCTCCACACAGTCCCATCACACACTCCCGGGGTCAGACACAGAGTGAATCTCCCTCCACACCGTCCCAACACACACTCCCGGGGTCAGACACAGAGTGAATCTCCCTCCACACCGTCCCAACACACACTCCCGGGGTCAGACACAGAGTGAATCTCCCTCCACACCGTCCCATCACACAGTCCCAGTGACAGGCACAGAGTGAATCTCCCTCCACACCGTCCCTTCACACACTCCCGGGGTCAGACACAGAGTGAGCTTCCCTCCACACAGTCCCATCACATACTCCCGGGGTCAGACACAGAGTGAATCTCCCTCCACACCGTCCCAACACACTCTCCCGGGGTCAGACACAGAGTGAGCTTCCCTCCACACAGTCCCATCACACACTCCCGGGGTCAGACACAGAGTGAATCTCCCTCCACATCGTCCCAACACACACTCCCGGGGTCAGACACAGAGTGAGCTTCCCTCCACACAGTCCCATCACACACTCCCGGGGTCAGACACAGAGTGAATCTCCCTCCACACCGTCCCATCGCACACTCCCGGGGTCAGCCACAGAGTGAATCTCCCTCCACACCGTCCCATCACACACTCCCGGGGTCAGACACAGAGTGAATCTACCTCCACACCGTCCCATCACACACTCCCAGGGTCAGAAACAGAGTGAATCTCCCTGCACATCGTCCCATCACACACACCCAGGGTCAGACACAGAGTGAATCTCCCCCCACACCGCCCAAAGCACACTCCCGGGGTCAGACACAGAGTGAATCTCCCTCCACACCGCCCCATCGCTCACTCCCGGGGTCAGACACAGAGTGAATCTCCCTCCACACCGTCCCATCACACACTCCCGGGGTCAGACACAGAGTGAATCTCCCTCCTCACCGTCCCATCACTCACTCCCAGTGACAGACACAGAGAGAATCTCCCTCCACACCGTCTCATCACACACTCCCGGGGTCAGACACAGAGTGAATCTCCCTTCACACCGTCCCATCACACACTCCCGGGGTCAGACACAGAGTGAATCTCCCTCCACACCGTCCCATCACACACTCCCGGGGTCAGACACAGAGTGAATCTCCCTCCTCACTGTCCCATCACTCACTCCCAGTGACAGACACAGAGAGAATCTCCCTCCACACCGTCTCATCACACACTCCCGGGGTCAGACACAGAGTGAATGTCCCTTCACACCGTCCCATCACATACTCCCGGGGTCAGACACAGACAGAATCTCTCTCCACACCGTCCCATCACACACTCCCGGGGTCAGACACAAGAGTGAAGCTCCCTCCACAACGTCCCATCACACACTCCCGGGGTCAGACACAGAGTGAATCTCCCTCCACACCGACCCGTCGCACAATCCCGGGTTCTGACACAGAGTGAATCTACCTCCACACCATCCCATCACACACTCCCGGGGTCAGACACAGAGTGAAACTCCCTCCACACAGTCCCATCACACACTCCCGGGGTCAGACACAGAGTGAATCTCCCTCCACACCGTCCCAACACACACTCCCGGGGTCAGACACAGAGTGAGCTTCCCTCCACACAGTCCCATCACACACTCCCGGGGTCAGACACAGAGTGAATCTCCCTCCACACCGTCCAAACACACACTCCAGGGGTCAGACACAGAGTGAATCTCCCTCCACACCGTCCCAACACACACTCCCGGGGTCAGACACAGAGTGAATCTCCCTCCACACCGTCCCATCACACAGTCCCAGTGACAGGCACAGAGTGAATCTCCCTCCACACCGTCCCTTCACACACTCCCGGGGTCAGACACAGAGTGAGCTTCCCTCCACACAGTCCCATTACACACTCCCGGGGTCAGACACAGAGTGAATCTCCCTCCACACCGTCCCAACACACTCTCCCGGGGTCAGACACAGAGTGAGCTTCCCTCCACACAGTCCCATCACACACTCCCGGGGTCAGACACAGAGTGAATCTCCCTCCACACCGTCCCAACACACACTCCCGGGGTCAGACACAGAGTGAGCTTCCCTCCACACAGTCCCATGACACACTCCCGGGGTCAGACACAGAGTGAATCTCCCTCCACACCGTCCCATCGCACACTCCCGGGGTCAGACACAGAGTGAATCTCCCTCCACACCGTCCCATCACACACTCCCGGGGTCAGACACAGAGTGAATCTACCTCCACACCGTCCCATCACACACTCCCAGGGTCAGAAACAGAGTGAATCTCCCTCCACATCGTCCCATCACACACACCCAGGGTCAGACACAGAGTGAATCTACCCCCACACCGTCCCATCACACACTCCCGGGGTCAGACACAGAGTGAATCTCCCTCCACACCGTCCCATCACACACTCCCGGGGTCAGACACAAAGTGAATCTCCCTCCACACCGTCCCATCACACACTCCCAGTGTGAGACACAGAGTGAATCTCCCTCCACACCGTCCCATCACACACTCCCGTGGTCAGACACAGAGTGAATCTCCCTCCACACCGCCCCATCACTCACTCCCGGGGTCAGACACAGAGTGAATCTCCCTCCACATAGTCCCATCACTCACTCCCGGGGTCAGACACAGAGTGAATCTCCCTCCACACCGTCCCATCACACACTCCCGGGGTCAGACACAGAGTGAATCTCCCTCCACACCGTCCCATCACACACTCCCGGGGTCAGACACAGAGTGAGCTTCCCTCCACACAGTCCCATCACACACTCCCGGGGTCTGACACAGAGTGAATCTCCCTCCACATCGTCCCATCACTCACTCCCGGGGTCAGACACAGAGTGAATCTCCCTCCACACCGTCCCATCACACACTCCCGGGGTCAGACACAGAGTGAATCTCCCTCTACACCATCCCATCACACACTCCCAGTGACAGACACAGAGTGAATCTCCCTCCACACCGTCCCAACACACACTCCCGGGGTCAGACACAGAGTGAATCTCCCTCCACACCGCCCCATCGCACACTCCCGGGGTTAGACACAGAGTGAATCTCCCTCCACACCGTCCCAACACACACTCCCGGGGTCAGACACAGAGTGAATCTCCCTCCACACCGTCCCAACACACACTCCCGGGGTCAGACACAGAGTGAATCTCCCTCCACACCGCCCCATCGCACACTCCCGGGGTCAGACACAGAGTGAATCTCCCTCCACACCGTCCCATCACACACTCCCGGGGTCAGACACAGAGAGAATCTCCCTCCACACCGTCTCATCACACACTCCCGGGGTCAGACACAGAGTGAATCTCCCTTCACACCGTCCCATCACATACTCCCGGGGTCAGAACAGAGAGAATCTCTCTCCACACCGTCCCATCACACACTCCCGGGGTCAGACACAGAGTGAATCTCCCTCCACACCGTCCCAACACACACTCCCGGGGTCAGACACAGAGTGAATCTCCCTCCACACCGTCCCATCACACAGTCCCAGTGACAGGCACAGAGTGAATCTCCCTCCACACCGTCCCTTCACACACTCCCGGGGTCAGACACAGAGTGAATCTCCCTCCACACCATCCCATCACACACTCCCAGGGTCAGACACAGTGAATCTCCCTCCACACCGTCCCAACACACACTCCCGGGGTCAGACACAGAGTGAATCTCCCTCCACACCGTCCCATCACACACTCCCAGGGTCAGACACAGAGTGAATCTCCCTCCACAACGCGCCATCACACACTCCCGTGGTCAGACACAGAGTGAATCTCCCTCCACACCATCCCAACACACACTCCCGGGGTCAGACACAGAGTGAATCTCCCTGCACACCGTCCCATCACACAGTCCCAGTGACAGGCACAGAGTGAATCTCCCTCCACACCGTCCCTTCACACACTCCCGGGGTCAGACACAGAGTGAGCTTCCCTCCACACAGTCCCATCACACACTCCCGGGGTCAGACACAGAGTGAATCTCACTCCACACCGTCCCAACACACTCTCCCGGGGACAGACACAGAGTGAGCATCCCTCCACACAGTCCCATCACACACTCCCGGGGTCAGACACAGAGTGAATCTCCCTCCACACCGTCCCAACACACACTCCCGGGGTCAGACACAGAGTGAGCTTCCCTCCACACAGTCCCATCACACACTCCCGGGGTCAGACACAGAGTGAATCTCCCTCCACACCGTCCCATCGCACACTCCCGGGGTCAGACACAGAGTGAATCTCCCTCCACACCGTCCCATCACACACTCCCGGGGTCAGACACGGAGTGAATCTCCCTCCACACCGTCCCATCACACACTCCCGGGGTCAGACACAGAGTGAATCTCCCTCCACACCGTCCCATCGCACACTCCCGGGGTCAGACACAGAGTGAATCTCCCTCCACACCGTCCCATCACACACTCCCAGGGTCAGACACAGAGTGAATCTCCCTCCACACCGTCCCATCACACACTCCCGGGGTCAGACACAGAGTGAATCTCCCTCCACACCGTCCCATCACTCACTCCCGGGGTCAGAAACAGAGTGAATCTCCCGCCACACCGTCCCATCACACACTCCCGGAGTCAGACACAGAGTGAGCTTCCCTCCACACAGTCCCATCACACACTCCCGGGGTCAGACACAGAGTGAATCTCCCTCCACACCGTCCCATCACACACTCCCGGGGTCAGACAAAGAGTGAATCTCCCTCCACACCGTCCCATCACACACTCCCGGGGTCAGACACAGAGTGAATCTCCCTCCACACCGTCCCATCACACACTCCCAGGGTCAGACACAGAGTGAACCTCCCCCCACATCGTCCCATCACACACACCCAGGGTCAGACACAGAGTGAATCTCCCCCCACACCGTGCCATCACACACTCCCGAGGTCAGACACAGAGTGAATCTCCCTCCACACCGTCCCATCACACACTCCCGGGGTCAGACACAGAGTGAATCTCCCTCCACACCGTCCCATCACACACTCCCAGGGTCAGACACAGAGTGAATCTCCCTCCACACCGTCACATCACACACTCCCGGGGTCAGACACAGAGTGAATCTCCCTCCACATCGTCCCATCACTCACTCCCGGGGTCAGACACAGAGCGAATCTCCCTCCACACCGTCCCATCACACACTCCATGGGTCAGACACAGAGTGAATCTCCCTCTACACCGTCCCATCACACACTCCCAGTGACAGACACAGAGTGAATCTCCCTCCTCACCGTCCCAACACACAATCCCGGGGTCAGACACAGAGTGAATCTCCCTCCACACCGCCCCATCGCACACTCCCGGGGTCAGACACAGAGTAAATCTCCCTCCACACCATCCCAACACACACTCCCGGGGTCAGACACAGAGTGAATCTCCCTCCACACCGTCCCAACGCACACTCCCGGGGTCAGACACAGAGTGAATCTCCCTCCACACCGTCCCATCACACACTCCCGGGGTCAGACACAGAGTGAATCTCCCTTCTCACCGTCCCATCACTCACTCCCAGTGACAGACACAGAGAGAATCTCCCTCCACACCGTCTCATCACACACCCCCGGGGTCAGACACAGAGTGAATCTCCCTTCACACCGTCCCATCACATACTCCCGGGGTAAGACACAGACAGAATCTCTCTCCACACCGTCCCATCACACACTCCCGGGGTCAGACACAGAGTGAAGCTCCCTCCACAACGTCCCATCACACACTCCCGGGGTCAGACACAGAGTGAATCTCCCTCCACACGGACCCGTCGCACAATCCCGGGTTCTGACTCAGAGTGAATCTACCTCCACACCATCCCATCACACACTCCCGGGGTCAGACACAGAGTGAAACTCCCTCCACACCGTCCCAGCGCACACTCCCGGGGTCAGACACAGAGTGAATCTCCCTCCACACCGCCCCATCGCACACTCCCGGGGTCAGACACAGAGTGAATCTCCCTCCACACCGTCCCATCACACACTCCCGGGGTCAGACACAGAGTGAATCTCCCTCCACACCGTCCCAACACACACTGCCGGGGTCAGACACAGAGTGAGCTTCCCTCCACACAGTCCCATCACACACTCCCGGGGTCAGACACAGAGTGAATCTCCCTCCACACCGTCCCAACACACACTCCAGGGGTCAGACACAGAGTGAATCTCCCTCCACACAGTCCCATCACACACTCCCGGGGTTAGACACAGAGTGAATCTCCGTCCACACCGTCCCATCACACACTCCCGGGGTCAGACACAGAGTGAATCTCCCTCCACACCGTCCCATCACACACTCCCGGGGTCAGACACAGAGTGAATCTCCCTCCACACCGTCCCATCACACACTCCCGGGGTCAGACACAGAGTGAATCTCCCTCCACATCGTCCCATCACACACACCCAGGGTCAGACACAGAGTGAATCTCCCTCCACATCGTCCCATCACTCACTCCCGGGGTCAGACACAGAGTGAATCTCCCTCCACACCGTCCCATCACACACTCCCGGGGTCAGACACAGAGTGAATCTCCCTCTACACCGTCCCATCACACACTCCCAGTGACAGACACAGAATGAATCTCCCTCCACACCGTCCCAACACACACTCCCGGGGTCAGACACAGAGTGAATCTCCCTCCACACCGCCCCATCGCACACTCCCGGGGTCAGACACAGAGTGAATCTCCCTCCACACCGTCCCAACACACACTCCCGATGTCAGACACAGAGTGAATCTCCCTCCACACCGCCCCATCGCACACTCCCGGGGTCAGACACAGAGTGAATCTCCCTCCACACCGTCTCATCACACACCCCCGGGGTCAGACACAGAATGAATCTCCCTTCACACCGTCCCATCACATACTCCCGGGGTAAGACACAGACAGAATCTCTCTCCACACCGTCCCATCACACACTCCCGGGGTCAGACACAGAGTGAAGCTCCCTCCACAACGTCCCATCACACACTCCCGGGGTCAGACACAGAGTGAATCTCCCTCCACACGGACCCGTCGCACAATCCCGGGTTCTGACTCAGAGTGAATCTACCTCCACACCATCCCATCACACACTCCCGGGGTCAGACACAGAGTGAAACTCCCTCCACACCGTCCCAACGCACACTCCCGGGGTCAGACACAGAGTGAATCTCCCTCCACACCGCCCCATCGCACACTCCCGGGGTCAGACACAGAGTGAATCTCCCTCCACACCGTCCCATCACACACTCCCGGGGTCAGACACAGAGTGAATCTCCCTCCACACCGTCCCAACACACACTGCCGGGGTCAGACACAGAGTGAGCTTCCCTCCACACAGTCCCATCACACACTCCCGGGGTCAGACACAGAGTGAATCTCCCTCCACACCGTCCCAACACACACTCCAGGGGTCAGACACAGAGTGAATCTCCCTCCACACAGTCCCATCACACACTCCCGGGGTTAGACACAGAGTGAATCTCCGTCCACACCGTCCCATCACACACTCCCGGGGTCAGACACAGAGTGAATCTCCCTCCACACCGTCCCATCACACACTCCCGGGGTCAGACACAGAGTGAATCTCCCTCCACACCGTCCCATCACACACTCCCGGGGTCAGACACAGAGTGAATCTCCCTCCACATCGTCCCATCACACACACCCAGGGTCAGACACAGAGTGAATCTCCCTCCACATCGTCCCATCACTCACTCCCGGGGTCAGACACAGAGTGAATCTCCCTCCACACCGTCCCATCACACACTCCCGGGGTCAGACACAGAGTGAATCTCCCTCTACACCGTCCCATCACACACTCCCAGTGACAGACACAGAATGAATCTCCCTCCACACCGTCCCAACACACACTCCCGGGGTCAGACACAGAGTGAATCTCCCTCCACACCGCCCCATCGCACACTCCCGGGGTCAGACACAGAGTGAATCTCCCTCCACACCGTCCCAACACACACTCCCGATGTCAGACACAGAGTGAATCTCCCTCCACACCGCCCCATCGCACACTCCCGGGGTCAGACACAGAGTGCATCTCCCTCCACACCGTCCCATCACACACTCCCGGGGTCAGACACAGAGTGAATCTCCCTCCACACCGTCCCATCACTCACTCCCAGTGACAGACACAGAGAGAATCTCCCTCCACACCGTCTCATCACACACTCCCGGGGTCAGACACAGAGTGAATCTCCCTTCACACCGTCCCATCACATCCTCCCGGGGTCAGACACAGAGAGAATCTCTCTCCACACCGTCCCATCACACACTGCCGGGGTCAGACACAGAGTGAAGCTCCCTCCGCACCGTCCCATCACACACTCCCGGGGTCAGACACAGAGTGAATCTCCCTTCACACCGTCCCATCACACACTCCCGGGGTCAGGCACAGAGTGAATCTCCCTCCACACCGTCCCATCACACACTCCCAGTGACAGGCACAGAGTGAATCTCCCTCCACCACGACCCATCACACACTCCCGGGGTCAGACACAGAGTGAGCTTCCCTCCACACAGTCCCATCACACACTCCCGGGGTCAGACACAGAGTGAATCTCCCTCCACACCGTCCCAACACACACTCCCGGGGTCAGACACAGAGTGAGCTTCCCTCCACACAGTCCCATCACACACTCCCAGGGTCAGACACAGAGTGAATCTCCCTCCACACCGTCCCAACACACACTCCCGGGGTCAGACACAGAGTGAGCTTCCCTCCACACAGTCCCATCACACACTCCCGGGGTCAGACACAGAGAGAATCTCCCTCCACACCGTCCCATCACACACTCCAGGGGTCAGACACAGAGTGAATCTCCCTCCACACCGTCCCATCACACACTCCCGGGGTCAGACACAGAGTGAATCTCCCTCCACACCGTCCCATCACACACTCCCAGGGTCAGACACAGAGTGAACCTCCCTCCACATCGTCCCATCACACACACCCAGGGTCAGACACAGAGTGAATCTCCCCCCACACCGTGCCATCACACACTCCCGAGGTCAGACACAGAGTGAATCTCCCTCCACACCGTCCCATCACACACTCCCGGGGTCAGACACAGAGTGAATCTCCCTCTACACCGTCCCATCACACACTCCCAGTGACAGACACAGAATGAATCTCCCTCCACACCGTCCCAACACACACTCCCGGGGTCAGACACAGAGTGAATCTCCCTCCACACCGCCCCATCGCACACTCCCGGGGTCAGACACAGAGTGAATCTCCCTCCACACCGTCCCAACACACACTCCCGATGTCAGACACAGAGTGAATCTCCCTCCACACCGCCCCATCGCACACTCCCGGGGTCAGACACAGAGTGAATCTCCCTCCACACCGTCTCATCACACACCCCCGGGGTCAGACACAGAATGAATCTCCCTTCACACCGTCCCATCACATACTCCCGGGGTAAGACACAGACAGAATCTCTCTCCACACCGTCCCATCACACACTCCCGGGGTCAGACACAGAGTGAAGCTCCCTCCACAACGTCCCATCACACACTCCCGGGGTCAGACACAGAGTGAATCTCCCTCCACACGGACCCGTCGCACAATCCCGGGTTCTGACTCAGAGTGAATCTACCTCCACACCATCCCATCACACACTCCCGGGGTCAGACACAGAGTGAAACTCCCTCCACACCGTCCCAACGCACACTCCCGGGGTCAGACACAGAGTGAATCTCCCTCCACACCGCCCCATCGCACACTCCCGGGGTCAGACACAGAGTGAATCTCCCTCCACACCGTCCCATCACACACTCCCGGGGTCAGACACAGAGTGAATCTCCCTCCACACCGTCCCAACACACACTGCCGGGGTCAGACACAGAGTGAGCTTCCCTCCACACAGTCCCATCACACACTCCCGGGGTCAGACACAGAGTGAATCTCCCTCCACACCGTCCCAACACACACTCCAGGGGTCAGACACAGAGTGAATCTCCCTCCACACAGTCCCATCACACACTCCCGGGGTTAGACACAGAGTGAATCTCCGTCCACACCGTCCCATCACACACTCCCGGGGTCAGACACAGAGTGAATCTCCCTCCACACCGTCCCATCACACACTCCCGGGGTCAGACACAGAGTGAATCTCCCTCCACACCGTCCCATCACACACTCCCGGGGTCAGACACAGAGTGAATCTCCCTCCACATCGTCCCATCACACACACCCAGGGTCAGACACAGAGTGAATCTCCCTCCACATCGTCCCATCACTCACTCCCGGGGTCAGACACAGAGTGAATCTCCCTCCACACCGTCCCATCACACACTCCCGGGGTCAGACACAGAGTGAATCTCCCTCTACACCGTCCCATCACACACTCCCAGTGACAGACACAGAATGAATCTCCCTCCACACCGTCCCAACACACACTCCCGGGGTCAGACACAGAGTGAATCTCCCTCCACACCGCCCCATCGCACACTCCCGGGGTCAGACACAGAGTGAATCTCCCTCCACACCGTCCCAACACACACTCCCGATGTCAGACACAGAGTGAATCTCCCTCCACACCGCCCCATCGCACACTCCCGGGGTCAGACACAGAGTGCATCTCCCTCCACACCGTCCCATCACACACTCCCGGGGTCAGACACAGAGTGAATCTCCCTCCACACCGTCCCATCACTCACTCCCAGTGACAGACACAGAGAGAATCTCCCTCCACACCGTCTCATCACACACTCCCGGGGTCAGACACAGAGTGAATCTCCCTTCACACCGTCCCATCACATCCTCCCGGGGTCAGACACGGAGAGAATCTCTCTCCACACCGTCCCATCACACACTGCCGGGGTCAGACACAGAGTGAAGCTCCCTCCGCACCGTCCCATCACACACTCCCGGGGTCAGACACAGAGTGAATCTCCCTTCACACCGTCCCATCACACACTCCCGGGGTCAGGCACAGAGTGAATCTCCCTCCACACCGTCCCATCACACACTCCCAGTGACAGGCACAGAGTGAATCTCCCTCCACCACGACCCATCACACACTCCCGGGGTCAGACACAGAGTGAGCTTCCCTCCACACAGTCCCATCACACACTCCCGGGGTCAGACACAGAGTGAATCTCCCTCCACACCGTCCCAACACACACTCCCGGGGTCAGACACAGAGTGAGCTTCCCTCCACACAGTCCCATCACACACTCCCAGGGTCAGACACAGAGTGAATCTCCCTCCACACCGTCCCAACACACACTCCCGGGGTCAGACACAGAGTGAGCTTCCCTCCACACAGTCCCATCACACACTCCCGGGGTCAGACACAGAGAGAATCTCCCTCCACACCGTCCCATCACACACTCCAGGGGTCAGACACAGAGTGAATCTCCCTCCACACCGTCCCATCACACACTCCCGGGGTCAGACACAGAGTGAATCTACCTCCACACCGTCCCATCACACACTCCCAGGGTCAGACACAGAGTGAACCTCCCTCCACATCGTCCCATCACACACACCCAGGGTCAGACACAGAGTGAATCTCCCCCCACACCGTGCCATCACACACTCCCGAGGTCAGACACAGAGTGAATCTCCCTCCACACCGTCCCATCAGACACTCCCGGGGTCAGACACAGAGTGCATCTCCCTCCACACCGTCCCATCACACACTCCCAGGGTCAGACACAGAGTGAATCTCCCTCCACACGGTCACATCACACACTCCCGGGGTCAGACAAAGAGTGAATCTCCCTCCACACTGTCCCATCACTCACTCCCGGGGTCAGACACAGAGTGAATCTCCCTCCACATCGTCCCATCACTCACTCCCGGGGTCAGACACAGAGTGAATCTCCCTCCACACCATCCCATCACACACTCCCGGGGTCAGACACAGAGTGAATCTCCCTCCACACCGTCCCATCACACACTCCCGGGGTCAGACACAGAGTGAGCTTCCCTCCACACAGTCCCATCACACACTCCCGGGGTCAGACACAGTGAATCTCCCTCCACACCGTCCCATCACACAGTCCCAGCGACAGGCACAGAGTGAATCTCCCTCCACACCGTCCCAACACACACTCCCGGGGTCAGACAAAGAGTGAATCTCCCTCCACACCGTCCCATCACACAGTCCCAGTGACAGGCACAGAGTGAATCTCCCTCCACACCTTCCCATCACACACTCCCGGGGTCAGACACAGAGTGAGCTTCCCTCCACACAGTCCCATCACACACTCCCGGGGTCAGACACAGAGTGAATCTCCCTCCACACCGTCCCAACACACACTCCCGGGGTCAGACACAGAGTGAGCTTCCCTCCACACAGTCCCATCACACACTCCCGGGGTCAGACACAGAGTGAATCTCCCTCCACACCGTCCCAACACACACTCCCGGGGTCAGACACAGAGTGAGCTTCCCTCCACACAGTCCCATCACACACTCCCGGGGTCAGACACAGAGTGAATCTCCCTCCACACCGTCCCATCACACACTCCCGGGGTCAGACACAGAGTGAATCTCCCTCCACACCGTCCCATCACACACTCCCGGGGTCAGACACAGAGTGACCTCCCTCCACACCGTCCCATCACACACTCCCAGGGTCAGACACAGAGTGAACCTCCCTCCACATCGTCCCATCACACACTCCCGGGGTCAGACACAGAGTGAATCTCCCTCCACACCGTCCCATCACACACTCCCGGGGTTAGACACAGAGTGAATCTCCCTCCACATCGTCCCATCACACACACCCAGGGTCAGACACAGAGTGAATCTCCCTCCACATTGTCCCATCACTCACTCCCGGGGTCAGACACAGAGTGAATCTCCCTCCACACCGTCCCATCACACACTCCCGGGGTCAGACACAGAGTGAATCTCCCTCTACACCGTCCCATCACACACTCCCAGTGACAGACACAGAGTGAATCTCCCTCCACACCGTCCCAACACACACTCCCGGGGTCAGACACAGAGTGAATCTCCCTCCACACCGTCCCAACACACACTCCCGGTGTCAGACACAGAGTGAATCTCCCTCCACACCGCCCCATCGCACACTCCCGGGGTCAGACACAGAGTGAATCTCCCTCCACACCGTCCCTTCACACACTCCCGGGGTCAGACACAGAGTGAATCTCCCTCCACACCTTCCCATCACTCACTCCCAGTGACAGACACAGAGAGAATCTCCCTCCACACCGTCTCATCACACACTCCCGGGGTCAGACACAGAGTAAATCTCCCTTCACACCGTCCCATCACATCCTCCCGGGGTCAGACACAGAGAGAATCTCTCTCCACACCGTCCCATCACACACTGCCGGGGTCAGACACAGAGTGAAGCTCCCTCCGCACCGTCCCAACACACACTCCCGGGGTCACACACAGAGTGAATCTCCCTCCACACCGCCCCATCGCACACTCCCGGGGTCAGACACAGAGTGAATCTCCCTCCACACCGTCCCATCACACACTCCCGGGGTCAGACACAGAGTGAATCTCCCTCCACACCGTCCCATCACACAGTCCCAGTGACAGGCACAGAGTGAATCTCCCTCCACACCGTCCCTTCACACACTCCCGGGGTCAGACACAGAGTGAATCTCCCTCCACACCATCCCATCACACACTCCCAGGGTCAGACACAGTGAATCTCCCTCCACACTGTCCCAACACACACTCCCGGGGTCAGACACAGAGTGAATCTCCCTCCACACCGTCCCATCACACACTCCCAGGGTCAGACACAGAGTGAATCTCCCTCCACACCGTCCCATCACTCACTCCCAGTGACAGACACAGAGAGAATCTCCCTCTACACCGTCTCATCACACACTCCCGGGGTCAGACACAGAGTGAATCTCCCTTCACACCGTCCCATCACATCCTCCCGGGGTCAGACACAGAGAGAATCTCTCTCCACACCGTCCCATCACACACTGCCGGGGTCAGACACAGAGTGAAGCTCCCTCCGCACCGTCCCATCACACACTCCCGGGGTCAGACACAGAGTGAATCTCCCTTCACACCGTCCCATCACACACTCCCGGGGTCAGGCACAGAGTGAATCTCCCTCCACACCGTCCCATCACACACTCCCAGTGACAGGCACAGAGTGAATCTCCCTCCACCCCGACCCATCACACACTCCCGGGGTCAGACACAGAGTGAGCTTCCCTCCACACAGTCCCATCACACACTCCCGGGGTCAGACACAGAGTGAATCTCCCTCCACACCGTCCCAACACACACTCCCGGGGTCAGACACAGAGTGAGCTTCCCTCCACACAGTCCCATCACACACTCCCAGGGTGAGACACAGAGTGAATCTCCCTCCACACCGTCCCAACACACACTCCCGGGGTCAGACACAGAGTGAGCTTCCCTCCACACAGTCCCATCACACACTCCCGGGGTCAGACACAGAGTGAATCTCCCTCCACACCGTCCCATCACACACTCCAGGGGTCAGACACAGAGTGAATCTCCCTCCACACCGTCCCATCACACACTCCCGGGGTCAGACACAGAGTGAATCTCCCCCCACACCGTCCCATCACACACTCCCAGGGTCAGACACAGAGTGAACCTCCCTCCACATCGTCCCATCACACACACCCAGGGTCAGACACAGAGTGAATCTCCCCCCACACCGTGCCATCACACACTCCCGAGGTCAGACACAGAGTGAATCTCCCTCCACACCGTCCCATCACACACTCCCGGGGTCAGACACAGAGTGCATCTCCCTCCACACCGTCCCATCACACACTCCCAGGGTCAGACACAGAGTGAATCTCCCTCCACACGGTCACATCACACACTCCCGGGGTCAGACACAGAGTGAATCTCCCTCCACACTGTCCCATCACTCACTCCCGGGGTCAGACACAGAGTGAATCTCCCTCCACATCGTCCCATCACTCACTCCCGGGGTCAGACACAGAGTGAATCTCCCTCCACACCATCCCATCACACACTCCCGGGGTCAGACACAGAGTGAATCTCCCTCCACACCGTCCCATCACACACTCCCGGGGTCAGACACAGAGTGAGCTTCCCTCCACACAGTCCCATCACACACTCCCGGGGTCAGACACAGAGTGAATCTCCCTCCACACCGTCCCATCACACAGTCCCAGTGACAGGCACAGAGTGAATCTCCCTCCACACCGTCCCATCACACACTCCCGGGGTCAGACACAGAGTGAGCTTCCCTCCACACAGTCCCATCACACACTCCCGGGGTCAGACACAGAGTGAATCTCCCTCCACACCGTCCCAACACACACTCTCGGGGTCAGACACAGAGTGAGCTTCCCTCCACACAGTCCCATCACACACTCCCGGGGTCAGACACAGAGTGAATCTCCCTCCACACCGTCCCAACACACACTCCCGGGGTCAGACACAGAGTGAGCTTCCCTCCACACAGTCCCATCACACACTCCCGGGGTCAGACACAGAGTGAATCTCCCTCCACACCGTCCCATCACACACTCCCGGGGTCAGACACAGAGTGAATCTCCCTCCACACCGTCCCATCACACACTCCCGGGGTCAGACACAGAGTGACCTCCCTCCACACCGTCCCATCACACACTCCCAGGGTCAGACACAGAGTGAACCTCCCTCCACATCGTCCCATCACACACTCCCGGGGTCAGACACAGAGTGAATCTCCCTCCACACCGTCCCATCACACACTCCCGGGGTCAGACACAGAGTGAATCTCCCTCCACATCGTCCCATCACACACACCCAGGGTCAGACACAGAGTGAATCTCCCTCCACATCGTCCCATCACTCACTCCCGGGGTCAGACACAGAGTGAATCTCCCTCCACACCGTCCCATCACACACTCCCGGGGTCAGACACAGAGTGAATCTCCCTCTACACCGTCCCATCACACACTCCCAGTGACAGACACAGAGTGAATCTCCCTCCACACCGTCCCAACACACACTCCCGGGGTCAGACACAGAGTGAATCTCCCTCCACACCTCCCCATCGCACACTCCCGGGGTCAGACACAGAGTGAATCTCCCTCCACACCGTCCCAACACACACTCCCGGGGTCAGACACAGAGTGAATCTCCCTCCACACCGTCCCAACACACACTCCCGGTGTCAGACACAGAGTGAATCTCCCTCCACACCGCCCCATCGCACACTCCCGGGGTCAGACACAGAGTGAATCTCCCTCCACACCGTCCCTTCACACACTCCCGGGGTCAGACACAGAGTGAATCTCCCTCCACACCTTCCCATCACTCACTCCCAGTGACAGACACAGAGAGAATCTCCCTCCACACCGTCTCATCACACACTCCCGGGGTCAGACACAGAGTAAATCTCCCTTCACACCGTCCCATCACATCCTCCCGGGGTCAGACACAGAGAGAATCTCTCTCCACACCGTCCCATCACACACTGCCGGGGTCAGACACAGAGTGAAGCTCCCTCCGCACCGTCCCAACACACACTCCCGGGGTCACACACAGAGTGAATCTCCCTCCACACCGCCCCATCGCACACTCCCGGGGTCAGACACAGAGTGAATCTCCCTCCACACCGTCCCATCACACACTCCCGGGGTCAGACACAGAGTGAATCTCCCTCCACACCGTCCCATCACTCACTCCCAGTGACAGACACAGAGAGAATCTCCCTCCACACCGTCTCATCACACACTCCCGGGGTCAGACACAGAGTGAATCTCCCTTCACACCGTCCCATCACATCCTCCCGGGGTCAGACACAGAGAGAATCTCTCTCCACACCGTCCCATCACACACTGCCGGGGTCAGACACAGAGTGAAGCTCCCTCCGCACCGTCCCATCACACACTCCCGGGGTCAGACACAGAGTGAATCTCCCTTCACACCGTCCCATCACACACTCCCGGGGTCAGGCACAGAGTGAATCTCCCTCCACACCGTCCCAGCACACACTCCCAGTGACAGGCACAGAGTGAATCTCCCTCCACCCCGACCCATCACACACTCCCGGGGTCAGACACAGAGTGAGCTTCCCTCCACACAGTCCCATCACACACTCCCGGGGTCAGACACAGAGTGAATCTCCCTCCACACCGTCCCAACACACACTCCCGGGGTCAGACACAGAGTGAGCTTCCGTCCACACAGTCCCATCACACACTCCCAGGGTCAGACACAGAGTGAATCTCCCTCCACACCGTCCCATCACACAGTCCCAGTGACAGGCACAGAGTGAATCTCCCTCCACACCGTCCCTTCACTCACTCCCGGGGTCAGACACAGAGTGAATCTCCCTCCACACCATCCCATCACACACTCCCAGGGTCAGACACAGAGTGAATCTCCCTCCACACCGTCCCAACACACACTCCCGGGGTCAGACACAGAGTGAATCTCCCTCCACACCGTCCCATCACACACTCCCAGGGTCAGACACAGAGTGAATCTCCCTCCACAACGCGCCATCACACACTCCCGTGGTCAGACACAGAGTGAATCTCCCTCCACACCATCCCAACACACACTCCCGGGGTCAGACACAGAGTGAATCTCCCTCCACACCGTCCCATCACACAGTCCCAGTGACAGGCACAGAGTGAATCTCCCTCCACACCGTCCCTTCACACACTCCCGGGGTCAGACACAGAGTGAGCTTCCCTCCACACAGTCCCATCACACAATCCCGGGGTCAGACACAGAGTGAATCTCCCTGCACACCGTCCCAACACACTCTCCCGGGGACAGACACAGAGTGAGCATCCCTCCACACAGTCCCATCACACACTCCCGGGGTCAGACACAGAGTGAATCTCCCTCCACACCGTCCCATCACACACTCCCGGGGTCAGACACAGAGTGAATCTCCCTCTACACCGTCCCATCACACACTCCCAGTGACAGACACAGAGTGAATCTCCCTCCACACCGTCCCAACACACACTCCCGGGGTCAGACACAGAGTGAATCTCCCTCCACACCTCCCCATCGCACACTCCCGGGGTCAGACACAGAGTGAACCTCCCTCCACATCGTCCCATCACACACACCCAGGGTCAGACACAGAGTGAATCTCCCCCCACACCGTGCCATCACACACTCCCGAGGTCAGACACAGAGTGAATCTCCCTCCACACCGTCCCATCACACACTCCCGGGGTCAGACACAGAGTGCATCTCCCTCCACACCGTCCCATCACACACTCCCAGGGTCAGACACAGAGTGAATCTCCCTCCACACGGTCACATCACACACTCCCGGGGTCAGACACAGAGTGAATCTCCCTCCACACTGTCCCATCACTCACTCCCGGGGTCAGACACAGAGTGAATCTCCCTCCACATCGTCCCATCACTCACTCCCGGGGTCAGACACAGAGTGAATCTCCCTCCACACCATCCCATCACACACTCCCGGGGTCAGACACAGAGTGAATCTCCCTCCACACCGTCCCATCACACACTCCCGGGGTCAGACACAGAGTGAGCTTCCCTCCACACAGTCCCATCACACACTCCCGGGGTCAGACACAGAGTGAATCTCCCTCCACACCGTCCCATCACACAGTCCCAGTGACAGGCACAGAGTGAATCTCCCTCCACACCGTCCCATCACACACTCCCGGGGTCAGACACAGAGTGAGCTTCCCTCCACACAGTCCCATCACACACTCCCGGGGTCAGACACAGAGTGAATCTCCCTCCACACCGTCCCAACACACACTCTCGGGGTCAGACACAGAGTGAGCTTCCCTCCACACAGTCCCATCACACACTCCCGGGGTCAGACACAGAGTGAATCTCCCTCCACACCGTCCCAACACACACTCCCGGGGTCAGACACAGAGTGAGCTTCCCTCCACACAGTCCCATCACACACTCCCGGGGTCAGACACAGAGTGAATCTCCCTCCACACCGTCCCATCACACACTCCCGGGGTCAGACACAGAGTGAATCTCCCTCCACACCGTCCCATCACACACTCCCGGGGTCAGACACAGAGTGACCTCCCTCCACACCGTCCCATCACACACTCCCAGGGTCAGACACAGAGTGAACCTCCCTCCACATCGTCCCATCACACACTCCCGGGGTCAGACACAGAGTGAATCTCCCTCCACACCGTCCCATCACACACTCCCGGGGTCAGACACAGAGTGAATCTCCCTCCACATCGTCCCATCACACACACCCAGGGTCAGACACAGAGTGAATCTCCCTCCACATCGTCCCATCACTCACTCCCGGGGTCAGACACAGAGTGAATCTCCCTCCACACCGTCCCATCACACACTCCCGGGGTCAGACACAGAGTGAATCTCCCTCTACACCGTCCCATCACACACTCCCAGTGACAGACACAGAGTGAATCTCCCTCCACACCGTCCCAACACACACTCCCGGGGTCAGACACAGAGTGAATCTCCCTCCACACCTCCCCATCGCACACTCCCGGGGTCAGACACAGAGTGAATCTCCCTCCACACCGTCCCAACACACACTCCCGGGGTCAGACACAGAGTGAATCTCCCTCCACACCGTCCCAACACACACTCCCGGTGTCAGACACAGAGTGAATCTCCCTCCACACCGCCCCATCGCACACTCCCGGGGTCAGACACAGAGTGAATCTCCCTCCACACCGTCCCTTCACACACTCCCGGGGTCAGACACAGAGTGAATCTCCCTCCACACCTTCCCATCACTCACTCCCAGTGACAGACACAGAGAGAATCTCCCTCCACACCGTCTCATCACACACTCCCGGGGTCAGACACAGAGTAAATCTCCCTTCACACCGTCCCATCACATCCTCCCGGGGTCAGACACAGAGAGAATCTCTCTCCACACCGTCCCATCACACACTGCCGGGGTCAGACACAGAGTGAAGCTCCCTCCGCACCGTCCCAACACACACTCCCGGGGTCACACACAGAGTGAATCTCCCTCCACACCGCCCCATCGCACACTCCCGGGGTCAGACACAGAGTGAATCTCCCTCCACACCGTCCCATCACACACTCCCGGGGTCAGACACAGAGTGAATCTCCCTCCACACCGTCCCATCACTCACTCCCAGTGACAGACACAGAGAGAATCTCCCTCCACACCGTCTCATCACACACTCCCGGGGTCAGACACAGAGTGAATCTCCCTTCACACCGTCCCATCACATCCTCCCGGGGTCAGACACAGAGAGAATCTCTCTCCACACCGTCCCATCACACACTGCCGGGGTCAGACACAGAGTGAAGCTCCCTCCGCACCGTCCCATCACACACTCCCGGGGTCAGACACAGAGTGAATCTCCCTTCACACCGTCCCATCACACACTCCCGGGGTCAGGCACAGAGTGAATCTCCCTCCACACCGTCCCAGCACACACTCCCAGTGACAGGCACAGAGTGAATCTCCCTCCACCCCGACCCATCACACACTCCCGGGGTCAGACACAGAGTGAGCTTCCCTCCACACAGTCCCATCACACACTCCCGGGGTCAGACACAGAGTGAATCTCCCTCCACACCGTCCCAACACACACTCCCGGGGTCAGACACAGAGTGAGCTTCCGTCCACACAGTCCCATCACACACTCCCAGGGTCAGACACAGAGTGAATCTCCCTCCACACCGTCCCATCACACAGTCCCAGTGACAGGCACAGAGTGAATCTCCCTCCACACCGTCCCTTCACTCACTCCCGGGGTCAGACACAGAGTGAATCTCCCTCCACACCATCCCATCACACACTCCCAGGGTCAGACACAGAGTGAATCTCCCTCCACACCGTCCCAACACACACTCCCGGGGTCAGACACAGAGTGAATCTCCCTCCACACCGTCCCATCACACACTCCCAGGGTCAGACACAGAGTGAATCTCCCTCCACAACGCGCCATCACACACTCCCGTGGTCAGACACAGAGTGAATCTCCCTCCACACCATCCCAACACACACTCCCGGGGTCAGACACAGAGTGAATCTCCCTCCACACCGTCCCATCACACAGTCCCAGTGACAGGCACAGAGTGAATCTCCCTCCACACCGTCCCTTCACACACTCCCGGGGTCAGACACAGAGTGAGCTTCCCTCCACACAGTCCCATCACACAATCCCGGGGTCAGACACAGAGTGAATCTCCCTGCACACCGTCCCAACACACTCTCCCGGGGACAGACACAGAGTGAGCATCCCTCCACACAGTCCCATCACACACTCCCGGGGTCAGACACAGAGTGAATCTCCCTCCACACCGTCCCAACACACACTCCCGGGGTCAGACACAGAGTGAGCTTCCCTCCACACAGTCCCATCACACACTCCCGGGGTCAGACACAGAGTGAATCTCCCTCCACACCGTCCCATCGCACACTCCCGGGGTCAGACACAGAGTGAATCTCCCTCCACACCGTCCCATCACACACTCCCGGGGTCAGACACGGAGTGAATCTCCCTCCACACCGTCCCATCACACACTCCCGGGGTCAGACTCAGAGTGAATCTCCCTCCACACCGTCCCATCGCACACTCCCGGGGTCAGACACAGAGTGAATCTCCCTCCACACCGTCCCATCACACACTCCCAGGGTCAGACACAGAGTGAATCTCCCTCCACACCGTCCCATCACACACTCCCGGGGTCAGACACAGAGTGAATCTCCCTCCACACCGTCCCATCACTCACTCCCGGGGTCAGAAACAGAGTGAATCTCCCTCCACACCGTCCCATCACACACTCCCGGAGTCAGACACAGAGTGAGCTTCCCTCCACACAGTCCCATCACACACTCCCGGGGTCAGACACAGAGTGAATCTCCCTCCACACCATCCCATCACACACTCCCGGGGTCAGACAAAGAGTGAATCTCCCTCCACACCGTCCCATCACACACTCCCGGGGTCAGACACAGAGTGAATCTCCCTCCACACCGTCCCATCACACACTCCCAGGGTCAGACACAGAGTGAACCTCCCCCCACATCGTCCCATCACGCATACCCAGGGTCAGACACAGAGTGAATCTCCCCCCACACCGTGCCATCACACACTCCCGAGGTCAGACACAGAGTGAATCTCCCTCCACACCGTCCCATCACACACTCCCGGGGTCAGACACAGAGTGAATCTCCCTCCACACCGTCCCATCACACACTCCCAGGGTCAGACACAGAGTGAATCTCCCTCCACACCGTCACATCACACACTCCCGGGGTCAGACACAGAGTGAATCTCCCTCCACATCGTCCCATCACTCACTCCCGGGGTCAGACACAGAGCGAATCTCCCTCCACACCGTCCCATCACACACTCCATGGGTCAGACACAGAGTGAATCTCCCTCTACACCGTCCCATCACACACTCCCAGTGACAGACACAGAGTGAATCTCCCTCCTCACCGTCCCAACACACAATCCCGGGGTCAGACACAGAGTGAATCTCCCTCCACACCGCCCCATCGCACACTCCCGGGGTCAGACACAGAGTAAATCTCCCTCCACACCATCCCAACACACACTCCCGGGGTCAGACACAGAGTGAATCTCCCTCCACACCGTCCCAACGCACACTCCCGGGGTCAGACACAGAGTGAATCTCCCTCCACACCGTCCCATCACACACTCCCGGGGTCAGACACAGAGTGAATCTCCCTCCTCACCGTCCCATCACTCGCTCCCAGTGACAGACACAGAGAGAATCTCCCTCCACACCGTCTCATCACACACCCCCGGGGTCAGACACAGAGTGAATCTCCCTTCACACCGTCCCATCACATACTCCCGGGGTAAGACACAGACAGAATCTCTCTCCACACCGTCCCATCACACACTCCCGGGGTCAGACACAGAGTGAAGCTCCCTCCACAACGTCCCATCACACACTCCCGCGGTCAGACACAGAGTGAATCTCCCTCCACACGGACCCGTCGCACAATCCCGGGGTCAGACACGGAGTGAATCTCCCTCCACACCGTCCCATCACACACTCCCGGGGTCAGACTCAGAGTGAATCTCCCTCCACACCGTCCCATCGCACACTCCCGGGGTCAGACACAGAGTGAATCTCCCTCCACACCGTCCCATCACACACTCCCAGGGTCAGACACAGAGTGAATCTCCCTCCACACCGTCCCATCACACACTCCCGGGGTCAGACACAGAGTGAATCTCCCTCCACACCGTCCCATCACTCACTCCCGGGGTCAGAAACAGAGTGAATCTCCCTCCACACCGTCCCATCACACACTCCCGGAGTCAGACACAGAGTGAGCTTCCCTCCACACAGTCCCATCACACACTCCCGGGGTCAGACACAGAGTGAATCTCCCTCCACACCATCCCATCACACACTCCCGGGGTCAGACAAAGAGTGAATCTCCCTCCACACCGTCCCATCACACACTCCCGGGGTCAGACACAGAGTGAATCTCCCTCCACACCGTCCCATCACACACTCCCAGGGTCAGACACAGAGTGAACCTCCCCCCACATCGTCCCATCACGCATACCCAGGGTCAGACACAGAGTGAATCTCCCCCCACACCGTGCCATCACACACTCCCGAGGTCAGACACAGAGTGAATCTCCCTCCACACCGTCCCATCACACACTCCCGGGGTCAGACACAGAGTGAATCTCCCTCCACACCGTCCCATCACACACTCCCAGGGTCAGACACAGAGTGAATCTCCCTCCACACCGTCACATCACACACTCCCGGGGTCAGACACAGAGTGAATCTCCCTCCACATCGTCCCATCACTCACTCCCGGGGTCAGACACAGAGCGAATCTCCCTCCACACCGTCCCATCACACACTCCATGGGTCAGACACAGAGTGAATCTCCCTCTACACCGTCCCATCACACACTCCCAGTGACAGACACAGAGTGAATCTCCCTCCTCACCGTCCCAACACACAATCCCGGGGTCAGACACAGAGTGAATCTCCCTCCACACCGCCCCATCGCACACTCCCGGGGTCAGACACAGAGTAAATCTCCCTCCACACCATCCCAACACACACTCCCGGGGTCAGACACAGAGTGAATCTCCCTCCACACCGTCCCAACGCACACTCCCGGGGTCAGACACAGAGTGAATCTCCCTCCACACCGTCCCATCACACACTCCCGGGGTCAGACACAGAGTGAATCTCCCTCCTCACCGTCCCATCACTCGCTCCCAGTGACAGACACAGAGAGAATCTCCCTCCACACCGTCTCATCACACACCCCCGGGGTCAGACACAGAGTGAATCTCCCTTCACACCGTCCCATCACATACTCCCGGGGTAAGACACAGACAGAATCTCTCTCCACACCGTCCCATCACACACTCCCGGGGTCAGACACAGAGTGAAGCTCCCTCCACAACGTCCCATCACACACTCCCGCGGTCAGACACAGAGTGAATCTCCCTCCACACGGACCCGTCGCACAATCCCGGGTTCTGACTCAGAGTGAATCTACCTCCACACCATCCCATCACACACTCCCGGGGTCAGAAACAGAGTGAAACTCCCTCCACACCGTCCCAACGCACACTCCCGGGGTCAGACACAGAGTGAATCTCCCTCCACACCGCCCCATCGCACACTCCCGGGGTCAGACACAGAGTGAATCTCCCTCCACACCGTCCCATCACACACTCCCGGGGTCAGACACAGAGTGAATCTCCCTCCTCACCGTCCCATCACTCACTCCCAGTGACAGACACAGAGAGAATCTCCCTCCACACGGTCCCATCACACACTCCCGGGGTCAGACACAGAGTGAAGCTCCCTCCACAACGTCCCATCACACACTCCCGGGGTCAGACACAGAGTGAATCTCCCTCCACACCGACCCGTCGCACAATCCCGGGTTCTGACACAGAGTGAATCTACCTCCACACCATCCCATCACACACTCCCGGGGTCAGACACAGAGTGAAACTCCCTCCACACAGTCCCATCACACACTCCCGGGGTCAGACACAGAGTGAATCTCCCTCCACACCGTCCCAACACACACTGCCGGGGTCAGACACAGAGTGAGCTTCCCTCCACACAGTCCCATCACACACTCCCGGGGTCAGACACAGAGTGAATCTCCCTCCACACCGTCCCAACACACACTCCAGGGGTCAGACACAGAGTGAATCTCCCTCCACACAGTCCCATCACACACTCCCGGGGTTAGACACAGAGTGAATCTCCCTCCACACCGTCCCATCACACACTCCCGGGGTCAGACACAGAGTGAATCTCCCTCCACACCGTCCCATCACACACTCCCGGGGTCAGACACAGAGTGAATCTCCCTCCACACCGTCCCATCACACACGCCCGGGGTCAGACACAGAGTGAATCTCCCTCCACATCGTCCCATCACACACACCCAGGGTCAGACACAGAGTGAATCTCCCTCCACATCGTCCCATCACTCACTCCCGGGGTCAGACACAGAGTGAATCTCCCTCCACACCGTCCCATCACACACTCCCGGGGTCAGACACAGAGTGAATCTCCCTCTACACCGTCCCATCACACACTCCCAGTGACAGACACAGAATGAATCTCCCTCCACACCGACCCAACACACACTCCCGGGGTCAGACACAGAGTGAATCTCCCTCCACACCGCCCCATCGCACACTCCCGGGGTCAGACACAGAGTGAATCTCCCTCCACACCGTCCCAACACACACTCCCGATGTCAGACACAGAGTGAATCTCCCTCCACACCGCCCCATCGCACACTCCCGGGGTCAGACACAGAGTGAATCTCCCTCCACACCGTCCCATCACACACTCCCGGGGTCACACACAGAGTGAATCTCCCTCCACACCGTCCCATCACTCACTCCCAGTGACAGACACAGAGAGAATCTCCCTCCACACCGTCTCATCACACACTCCCGGGGTCAGACACAGAGTGAATCTCCCTTCACACCGTCCCATCACATCCTCCCGGGGTCAGACACAGAGAGAATCTCTCTCCACACCGTCCCATCACACACTGCCGGGGTCAGACACAGAGTGAAGCTCCCTCCGCACCGTCCCATCACACACTCCCGGGGTCAGACACAGAGTGAATCTCCCTTCACACCGTCCCATCACACACTCCCGGGGTCAGGCACAGAGTGAATCTCCCTCCACACCGTCCCATCACACACTCCCAGTGACAGGCACAGAGTGAATCTCCCTCCACCCCGACCCATCACACACTCCCGGGGTCAGACACAGAGTGAGCTTCCCTCCACACAGTCCCATCACACACTCCCGGGGTCAGACACAGAGTGAATCTCCCTCCACACCGTCCCAACACACACTCCCGGGGTCAGACACAGAGTGAGCTTCCCTCCACACAGTCCCATCACACACTCCCAGGGTAAGACACAGAGTGAATCTCCCTCCACACCGTCCCAACACACACTCCCGGGGTCAGACACAGAGTGAGCTTCCCTCCACACAGTCCCATCACACACTCCCGGGGTCAGACACAGAGTGAATCTCCCTCCACACCGTCCCATCACACACTCCAGGGGTCAGACACAGAGTGAATCTCCCTCCACACCGTCCCATCACACACTCCCGGGGTCAGACACAGAGTGAATCTCCCTCCACACCGTCCCATCACACACTCCCAGGGTCAGACACAGAGTGAACCTCCCTCCACATCGTCCCATCACACACACCCAGGGTCAGACACAGAGTGAATCTCCCCCCACACCGTGCCATCACACACTCCCGAGGTCAGACACAGAGTGAATCTCCCTCCACACCGTCCCATCACACACTCCCGGGGTCAGACACAGAGTGCATCTCCCTCCACACCGTCCCATCACACACTCCCAGGGTCAGACACAGAGTGAATCTCCCTCCACACGGTCACATCACACACTCCCGGGGTCAGACACAGAGTGAATCTCCCTCCACACTGTCCCATCACTCACTCCCGGGGTCAGACACAGAGTGAATCTCCCTCCACATCGTCCCATCACTCACTCCCGGGGTCAGACACAGAGTGAATCTCCCTCCACACCATCCCATCACACACTCCCGGGGTCAGACACAGAGTGAATCTCCCTCCACACCGTCCCATCACACACTCCCGGGGTCAGACACAGAGTGAGCTTCCCTCCACACAGTCCCATCACACACTCCCGGGGTCAGACACAGTGAATCTCCCTCCACACCGTCCCATCACACAGTCCCAGTGACAGGCACAGAGTGAATCTCCCTCCACACCGTCCCATCACACACTCCCGGGGTCAGACACAGAGTGAGCTTCCCTCCACACAGTCCCATCACACACTCCCGGGGTCAGACACAGAGTGAATCTCCCTCCACACCGTCCCAACACACACTCCCGGGGTCAGACACAGAGTGAGCTTCCCTCCACACAGTCCCATCACACACTCCCGGCGTCAGACACAGAGTGAATCTCCCTCCACACCGTCCCAACACACACTCCCGGGGTCAGACACAGAGTGAGCTTCCCTCCACACAGTCCCATCACACACTCCCGGGGTCAGACACAGAGTGAATCTCCCTCCACACCGTCCCATCACACACTCCCGGGGTCAGACACAGAGTGAATCTCCCTCCACACCGTCCCATCACACACTCCCGGGGTCAGACACAGAGTGACCTCCCTCCACACCGTCCCATCACACACTCCCAGGGTCAGACACAGAGTGAACCTCCCTCCACATCGTCCCATCACACACTCCCGGGGTCAGACACAGAGTGAATCTCCCTCCACATCGTCCCATCACACACACCCAGGGTCAGACACAGAGTGAATCTCCCTCCACATCGTCCCATCACTCACTCCCGGGGTCAGACACAGAGTGAATCTCCCTCCACACCGTCCCATCACACACTCCCGGGGTCAGACACAGAGTGAATCTCCCTCTACACCGTCCCATCACACACTCCCAGTGACAGACACAGAGTGAATCTCCCTCCACACCGTCCCAACACACACTCCCGGGGTCAGACACAGAGTGAATCTCCCTCCACACCGCCCCATCGCACACTCCCGGGGTCAGACACAGAGTGAATCTCCCTCCACACCGTCCCAACACACACTCCCGGGGTCAGACACAGAGTGAATCTCCCTCCACACCGTCCCAACACACACTCCCGGTGTCAGACACAGAGTGAATCTCCCTCCACACCGCCCCATCGCACACTCCCGGGGTCAGACACAGAGTGAATCTCCCTCCACACCGTCCCTTCACACACTCCCGGGGTCAGACACAGAGTGAATCTCCCTCCACACCTTCCCATCACTCACTCCCAGTGACAGACACAGAGAGAATCTCCCTCCACACCGTCTCATCACACACTCCCGGGGTCAGACACAGAGTAAATCTCCCTTCACACCGTCCCATCACATCCTCCCGGGGTCAGACACAGAGAGAATCTCTCTCCACACCGTCCCATCACACACTGCCGGGGTCAGACACAGAGTGAAGCTCCCTCCGCACCGTCCCAACACACACTCCCGGGGTCACACACAGAGTGAATCTCCCTCCACACCGCCCCATCGCACACTCCCGGGGTCAGACACAGTGTGAATCTCCCTCCACACCGTCCCATCACTCACTCCCAGTGACAGACACAGAGAGAATCTCCCTCCACACCGTCTCATCACACACTCCCGGGGTCAGACACAGAGTAAATCTCCCTTCACACCGTCCCATCACATCCTCCCGGGGTCAGACACAGAGAGAATCTCTCTCCACACCGTCCCATCACACACTGCCGGGGTCAGACACAGAGTGAAGCTCCCTCCGCACCGTCCCAACACACACTCCCGGGGTCACACACAGAGTGAATCTCCCTCCACACCGCCCCATCGCACACTCCCGGGGTCAGACACAGAGTGAATCTCCCTCCACACCGTCCCATCACTCACTCCCAGTGACAGACACAGAGAGAATCTCCCTCCACACCGTCTCATCACACACTCCCGGGGTCAGACACAGAGTGAATCTCCCTTCACACCGTCCCATCACACACTCCCGGGGTCAGACACAGAGTGAAGCTCCCTCCGCACCGTCCCATCACACACTCCCGGGGTCAGACACAGAGTGAATCTCCCTTCACACCGTCCCATCACACACTCCCGGGGTCAGGCACAGAGTGAATCTCCCTCCACACCGTCCCATCACACACTCCCAGTGACAGGCACAGAGTGAATCTCCCTCCACCCCGACCCATCACACACTCCCGGGGTCAGACACAGAGTGAGCTTCCCTCCACACAGTCCCATCACACACTCCCGGGGTCAGACACAGAGTGAATCTCCCTCCACACCGTCCCAACACACACTCCCGGGGTCAGACACAGAGTGAGCTTCCGTCCACACAGTCCCATCACACACTCCCAGGGTCAGACACAGAGTGAATCTCCCTCCACACAGTCCCATCACACACTCCCGGGGTCAGACACAGAGTGAATCTCCCTCCACACCGTCCCATCACACACTCCCGGGGTCAGACACAGAGTGAATCTCCCTCCACACCGTCCCATCACACACTCCCGGGGTCAGACACAGAGTGAATCTCCCTCCACACCGTCCCATCACACACTCCCAGGGTCAGACACAGAGTGAACCTCCCTCCACATCGTCCCATCACACACACCCAGGGTCAGACACAGAGTGAATCTCCCCCCACACCGTGCCATCACACACTCCCGAGGTCAGACACAGAGTGAATCTCCCTCCACACCGTCCCATCACACACTCCCGGGGTCAGACACAGAGTGCATCTCCCTCCACACCGTCCCATCACACACTCCCAGGGTCAGACACAGAGTGAATCTCCCTCCACACGGTCACATCACACACTCCCGGGGTCAGACACAGAGTGAATCTCCCTCCACACTGTCCCATCACTCACTCCCGGGGTCAGACACAGAGTGAATCTCCCTCCACATCGTCCCATCACTCACTCCCGGGGTCAGACACAGAGTGAATCTCCCTCCACACCATCCCATCACACACTCCCGGGGTCAGACACAGAGTGAATCTCCCTCCACACCGTCCCATCACACACTCCCGGGGTCAGACACAGAGTGAGCTTCCCTCCACACAGTCCCATCACACACTCCCGGGGTCAGACACAGTGAATCTCCCTCCACACCGTCCCATCACACAGTCCCAGTGACAGGCACAGAGTGAATCTCCCTCCACACCGTCCCAACACACACTCCCGGGGTCAGACAAAGAGTGAATTTCCCTCCACACCGTCCCATCACACAGTCCCAGTGACAGGCACAGAGTGAATCTCCCTCCACACCGTCCCATCACACACTCCCGGGGTCAGACACAGAGTGAGCTTCCCTCCACACAGTCCCATCACACACTCCCGGGGTCAGACACAGAGTGAATCTCCCTCCACACCGTCCCAACACACACTCCCGGGGTCAGACACAGAGTGAGCTTCCCTCCACACAGTCCCATCACACACTCCCGGGGTCAGACACAGAGTGAATCTCCCTCCACACCGTCCCAACACACACTCCCGGGGTCAGACACAGAGTGAGCTTCCCTCCACACAGTCCCATCACACACTCCCGGGGTCAGACACAGAGTGAATCTCCCTCCACACCGTCCCATCACACACTCCCGGGGTCAGACACAGAGTGAATCTCCCTCCACACCGTCCCATCACACACTCCCGGGGTCAGACACAGAGTGAACCTCCCTCCACATCGTCCCATCACACACACCCAGGGTCAGACACAGAGTGAATCTCCCCCCACACCGTGCCATCACACACTCCCGAGGTCAGACACAGAGTGAATCTCCCTCCACACCGTCCCATCACACACTCCCGGGGTCAGACACAGAGTGAATCCCCCTCCACACCGTCCCATCACACACTCCCGGGGTCAGACACAGAGTGAATCTCCCTCCACACCGCCCCATCACACACTCCCGGGGTCAGACACAGAGTGAATCCCCCTCCACACCGACCCATCACTCACTCCCGGGGTCAGACACAGAGTGAATCCCCCTCCACACCGACCCATCACTCACTCCCGGGGTCAGACACAGAGTGAATCTCCCTCCACACCGTCCCATCACACACTCCCAGGGTCAGACACAGAGTGAATCTCCCTCCACACCGCCCCATCACACACTCCTGGGGTCAGACACAGAGTGAATCTCCCTCCACACCGTCCCATCACACACAGAGTGAATCTCCCTCCACACCGACCCATCACACACTCCCGGGGTCAGACACAGAGTGAATCTCCCTCCACACCGTCCCATCACACACTCCCGGGGTCAGACACAGAGTGAGGCTCCCTCCACAATGTCCCATCACACACTCCCGGGGTCAGACACAGAGTGAATCTCCCTCCACACCGACCCATCACACACTCCCGGGGTCAGACACAGAGTGAATCTCCCTCCACAATGTCCCATCACACACTCCCGGGTTCAGACACAGTGTGAATCCCCCTCCACTCCGTCCCATCACACACTCCCGGGGTCAGACACAGAGTGAATCTCTCTCCGCAACGTCCCATCACACACTCCCGGGGTCAGACACAGAGTGAATCCCCCTCCACACCGTCCCATCACACACTCCCGGGGTCAGACACAGAGTGAATCTCCCTCCACACCGCCCCATCACACACTCCCGGGGTCAGACACAGAGTGAATCCCCTCCACACTGACCCATCACTCACTCCCGGGGTCAGACACAGAGTGAATCCCCCTCCACACCGACCCATCACTCACTCCCGGGGTCAGACACAGAGTGAATCTCCCTCCACACCGTCCCATCACACACTCCCAGGGTCAGACACAGAGTGAATCTCCCTCCACACCGTCCCATCACACACTCCCGGGGTCAGACACAGAGTGAATCTCCCTCCACACCGACCCATCACACACTCCCGGGGTCAGACACAGAGTGAATCTCCCTCCACACCGTCCCATCACACACTCCCGGGTTCAGACACAGTGTGAATCCCCCTCCACTCCCTTCTGTCACAGACTGACAGACATTTAGCAGAACAAGGACAACACTGAGTCAAGTGCACAAATACCATGCCGGCCCCATGGTGTTGAATCACTGAATGCTGAATTTTCAAGGAAGAGTTAGATGCGGAGGAGGGGAGGGGGGTTTGAAAACAAATGCATTTACCTGTACAACCAGAACGGTTTCGCTCCGTGAAACTGTGGAGGCAAAAAGAGGAAAGTGAGCGAGAAGCCGGGGGGGGGTTGGGGCAGGCAACTCTCACCCCTCCCCAAACCCTCTCCTTTCATACTGTCACACTACTACTGTCTCCACATCCAATCCATCACCCAGTCCCTCCCCTACACTGCAGTCCCCTCAGTATCCAACCCTCTCTCACCAGCCTGTAGGGCTGATACACCTTCCCCTCCCCTGTAACTTGCCCCTCATCCCCACCGCCGGGTGAGGTCGATACACCACTCTCCCCTGTAACCTCACCCCCACCCATCCCTTCCCCCTTGATCTGCACCTCTCTCCCTCCCTCCTCAATAACTAAAACCCCTCGCCCCACCCACCAGCTGTCCGATCCTGCGGATGCACCGCTCCCTCCTCCACAATAAGTCAAACACCTCATCCAGCCACTATCTTGTGAGGCCGGTACACCACTCAACTCCCTCGATGTCTCGAACCCCTCGCCCCACCCCCCGCCCTCATCCCCATCACCTGTCTAGTAAAGACAAAACCCCTCTTCTGCCTCAGTGCTCCCACTTTCCTCAAAAACAAACCCCTCTCCTACACCCTACCTGTCTCGTGAAGCCGATATACCACTCTCCCCTCATTCCTCCCTCTTCAGCACAAACCCCCTCACCCTTCCATCACCTGTCTTGTGAGGCCAGAACACCACTTTGCCATCCCTAGCTACAGTTCCTCACTCCATATCCCCTCCTCTCACTCCGTACCCCTGCCCTGACTCCCTCCACATCCCGTCTTCTCATTCCGTACCCCTGCCCTCATTCCCCCCACATCGTCTCCTCACTCCATATCCCCTCCTCTCACTCCATACCCCTGCCCTCACTCCCTCCACATCCCGTCTTCTCATTCTGTACCCCTGCCCTCATTCCCCCCACATCCCGTCCCCTCACTCTATATCCCCTCCACTCACTCCGTACCCCTGCCCTCATTCCCCCCACATCCCGTCCCTTCACTCCGTACCCCTGCCCTCATTCCCCCCACATCCCGTCCCTTCACTCCATATCCCCTCCTCTCACTCCGTACCCCTGCCCTCATTCCCCCCACATCCCCTCCTCTCACTCCGTACCCCTGCCCTCACTCCCTCCTCATCCCGTCCCCTCAGTCCATATCCCCTCCTCTCACTCCATACACATACCCCTGCCCTCACTCCCTCCACATCCCCTCCTCTCACTCCATATCCCCTCCACTCACTCCATACCCCTGCCCTCATTCCCCCCACATCCCATCCTCTCACTCCATACCCCTGCCCTCATTCCCCCCACATCCCCTCCTCTCACTCCGTACCCCTGCCCTCACTCCCTCCACATCCCCTCCTCTCACTCAGTACACGTACCCCTGCCCTCACTCCCCTCCCCTCCCCACCCCACCTGTCCAGGAGGGCCCGGGCCGTCTGCTCGTCCTTGCCGTGCCCCAGCTGCTGCCGGACCCTCCGCCAGCGCTCGCTCTGCCGGCCCAGGTAGACGCTGCGCAGGTAGCGCTGCCGGTACCAGGCCTTGCGGCGCTGCTCCAGCTCCAGCTCGGTGCGGATGCGAGGCCTGCCGCGGGGCCGCCGCCCCGGCTGGGGGGTGGCTGCCCCGGCGGGGCACGGGGCCGCCGCGGCCTGCGCCATCCGCCAGAGCCTGGGGCTCGCCTGCTGCAGCCGCCGCCGCTCGCTGGGCTCCGGGGCCGCGCGGCTGTCGGCGGGTGCGCGCACGCAGCTGACGTCGTCGCCATGGCAACCACCCCGCGGAGGCTTGGCGGTGCGGGGCGGGGCGCGGGTGGGAGCGTGGTGACGTCCGCGTTGCTGGCTCCGCCCCGCGCCTTTTCGCGGTGGCCCCGCCTCCTCACAGTGCTTGCCCCCGCCCCTGTGGTGACGTACGCGGAAGTGTCCGCCTCCCTCGCCGCGCTCGTCTCCGCTCGCTGAGTTTACCCCAGACCGAGCTGAGCCACCCTCCCCCGGGGTGGGTGCTCATCCCGCCGGGCGCGCCCTCACCCTGCATTAGGGTGCTCCCTCCCACACACTCCCCAGCCCGGGGCTGCTCCCCTCTTCTCGGACCACCACACGAGGCCATTCAGCCCAT
>NW_026780149.1:0-52054 GCF_030144855.1 Hypanus sabinus
TTCCATAAAAGTCACATCTACTATCCGTGCGTGATCTACCTTCCCCGGTCAAATCAAACCGACAACTGTCCCTGGGTCTCACGCCATCTGATATCTCCCTCCCCTTCGATGTTCCACGCTCCAAATCTCCTCCTCTCTTTCCCTCTCTCACCACTCCAGTTCATGTCCGTCTCTCCGAACCTTCCATCTCCCAGGGTATCTACCATCTGGGATATTCTTAATGGACATGTCTATGTATGTTACATATAACAATGGAAAAATAGGTCCTGCACAATCAAATCAGTCGGTCATCTCTCCCTGGGTCTCACATCATTCCTCTCGATATACTTTACCCTGTTTTACCAAATTGGACTGCAAAAGCATTTATCCTGGGATCAAACAGAAGTAAATACACAGACATTGGTGTATGGTTAACCCTCGAATAGGTGATCCCGTTGTCTTTCCACTCCGCCAACATCAGGTTATCTCTTACAATTGTACAGTGTATTTTGGGCACGAGCCAACAGCCAAATATAGTCAGTGAGCGATTTCAAGAAGCACTTGTTCAGTTTCAGCCAGTCTACGGATGCGACCGGGCAGTGCACAAAATTAGAACTGCACGTCTGCAGTCAGTTCCTCCATTACCAAGGCAGTGTTGGGTAAAAGTTAACACTATCTCATTCTTAGTATGACATGCTGCTAGCTTTTGTTAGCTCGCACAAGCAAGGCAGCTTCTGCATCTTATCCTGTGACTTTCGTGACCTCAGTCTTCTGACAGTCAAACCGAGCAATAGCATTTAGCCTTTCCACAATAAAACAGAAGTAACATCATAAGAACGTAAGATTTAGGAGCAGAATTGGACTAATCGACACATGGAGACTGCTCCACAATTTCATTGTGGTTGATCCATTTTACTTCTCAGCCTCAATCCCCTGCCTTCTCCCTGTATTCCTTCACGCCCTGACCAATCAAGAACTACTGCCATAAAAATGTGCCTTGCCCTCCACGGCCACCTGTGGCAAAGAAATACACTGATTCACCACTCACTGGCTGTAGTAAGTTCTCCTTGTGACGCGCCTCTCTTCTAAGTCTCTGTCCTCTGGTCTTCGACCCCTCCACTATAGAAACTATCCTCTCCATACCCAGTCGATCAAGGAATTTAAATATTCAATAGATTTCGATGGGATCACCTTTCTTCCTTCTAAATTCCAGTGAGTACAGGCCTAGAGATATCCAGCACTTCCCATATGCCGCCCTTCAATCTAGGAATCAGTTTTGTGAACCTCGTTTGAAATCTCTCCACTCTGAGCACCATCTTTCTAAGATAAGAGGCCCAAAACTGTTCACAATACTCTACGTGAGGCCTCGGCAGTGCTTTATAAAGTTTCAGCGTCGAAATGCTGACTTGCATTTGCCCTCTTCATCACAGACTCTACCTGAGAAGTTTACATCATCGACACAACATTATGGGCTGAGGGGCCGGGAATGTGTTGTAGATTTCTAGACTTCCCTAAAAAACGTTAGGGAATCTCGCACAGGGACTTTAAAGTCCCCTTGATTCTCTGTGATTTTTGTGTTTCCTTTCCATTTAGAAAATAGTCAAACCTTTATTTTCTGCCAAAGTGCCTGACCATACATATTTCAACACAACAGTAAATTTGCCATTACTTTGCGCTGTCTAAGCCCCTCTGTAGCCTCTCTACTTCCTCAAAACTGTCTTCCCCTCCACTTATCCTCATATCGTCTGCAAACTGCGGAGCCACGTTCATGGAGCTACAGACACGGACCGGAAGATCCCTCTGCTCATCGACACGGTCTTGTCCTTAACACTGTGCTTTATCTTTCTATTTGTCCGGGTTGAACTCTTCTGCCATTTCTCCAACCACATCTGCAAGGGTTGTCAGCACAACAGCAATTGCTTTCGTTTCTGTGAAAAATGTATTCCAAAAATAAATAAGTTCTCATTTCTCAAGAAGTATCCAATTCAAACCGAAAAGGGAACTCAAAGCTCTTGTGAAAGCTAAAGAAAGGGTTTACAAGAAAATAAAAAAAAGATAGCTGGAATGCGATCATCGGTTCGGCTCCCGGATTCATCTGGGTGATGGTAGCCCCCGGACGGAGAAACTTACGAATCTCGTTTGGATGGACATTCGGCGATGTTTGCAAACAGTACACAATATGAGAGTAAACAAGTAATAGCCTCATATTTTACCCCGATTCCAACTAAACGCTTTGCTAACTTATCTCCTCCTATCCCTCTCCAATGCTATGGTTAGGGATGTAGTGTGTGATCACTATCTCCTTTGGAGATATGATATGTTGGCCATTACAAATACTTGGATATTTAGAGACAGTCAAAAAGTACTGGGAGGGAGGCAAAAGAGATAGAGGCGGGTACTGTTTATCAGAGATAGTGACCAAGCTCCAGGAAAGTTGGATAGCATAGAGGAATTATCTACGGAATCTCTGTGGGTGGAGGTTACGTACAGGAAGCAGTCAATAACTTTACCAGGTGTTTTTTTTTTAGGCCGCCCAATAGCAACAGGGATATCGAGGACTAGATTGGGAAGAAAGTCGTAGAAAGGTGTAATAATAATAAAGAGGTCGTGATGAGAGATTTGTATTTCCAAAATATCATTTGGTATCTCCCTGGAGCAAGGAATTTAGATAAATCGAGTTTCTTAGGTTTGTTCATGAAATTTTTTTGACATAATATGTAGATAAGCCTATAAGAGGAGACGATGCACTTCTTATGGCATTGGAAAATGAACTTCGTCAGGTAGCACAACACTCAGTGCGAGACCTTTTTAGAGATAGCGAACATTATTTTATCTTCCTTACAATAGCGTTGGAGAGAGATAGGAACAGAAAAGTTAGAAACGCATTTAGTAGGAGTAAGGGGAATCATCAGGCTATCAGTCAGGAAACTGCAAGCTTAAACTGGATGCAGATGTTCTCAGTGAAAAACACGGCATAAATGAGGCAAATGTTCAGGGGATATTTGTGTGGAGTTCGGCAAAGGTACGTTCCAAGGAAGTTATGGTCGGGCACAGGAACCATGTGTACAAAGGCTGTACTAAATCTAGTCAAGACGAAAATGAACATCTTGCAAAAAGATTGAGAGAAATGGCTAACGTTAGAGATCTAGAAGATTATAAGGCTAACTGGAATGAGGTTAGGAAGGAAAATAGGTGGGGCAGAAGGGGCCATGAGAAATTCTTGGCGGGCAGGATTAAGGAAAACCCCAAGGCTTTCCTCAAGTGTGTGGAGATTCAGAGGATAAGACGCGAAAGAATAGGACCTATCAAGTGTGACAGAGCAGAAGTGTGTATGGAACCGGAGGATATAGCAGAGATCCTTAATGAAGTTTTATGCTCCAGTATTCACTATGGAAAAGGATCTTGGTGATTGTAGCGATCACTTGCAGCTGACTGAAAAGCTTCAGCGTGTGGATTTTAAGAAAGGGGATGAGCTTGAACTTTTGGAGAGCATCAGGTCGGTACGTCGCCTGGAACGGATGAGATGTGCCCTAGGCTACAATGGAAGGCGAGGAAGGAGATTGCTGAGGCTCTGGCGAAGATCTTTACATCATCAACGGGGAGGGGAAATGTTCCGGAGTATTGGAGGGTTGCGGATGTTGACCCTTTATTCAAGAAAGGGTTGGGCATAGCCCAGGGAATTATTGACCAGTGGATGCACAAGATCCTGAGAAGCAGGGTTTATGAACATTTGGAGAGGTATAATATGATTAGGGATAGTCAGCATCGCTTTACCAAAGGCAGGTCGTGCCTTACAAGCCTGCTTGAATTCCTTGAGAATGTGACTAAACACATTGATGAAGGAAGGGCATTACATGTAGTGTATATGGATTTCAGCAAGGCATTTGATAAGGTATCCAATAGGAGGATTATTGAGAAAGTAGGGAAACACGGCATCCAAGAGGGCGAGTGAAGGCATAACTGAAGTGGGAGTGGAAATATGAGGGAAGAGGAGAGGAGGAAAGAAAGCCGTTAAAATCGTTAAAAGAGGATAGTGTAGAGGAAGGGGAGAGGGAAGGTGCGTAATAGGGAAGCCGTGGAAGGGGCTGAGTTGTGTGGGACAGAAGGAGCCAGTGCCAGGCGAGGGTGGGAGAAGGATGCGAGGGACTGAGGAAAACGAAAGGCAGAGAAAGAGTGGGGGCGGGAAGGAGGAAGGTGTGCTGGGAGAGAACGGGGATCTCGGATGGGAGTAGGGGTGGAGATGGGACGAAGGAAATGAAGGTAGACAGTCGGAAGGGACGGGGAATACTGAAAGGATCTGTGAGCGTGTAAGCACATCTGCCTGTCAAGGTGACAGAAGTGTTGGTCTTGGAGAGAAGCAAAAGGGAGTGGCAGACGGGTGACAGTGTGGATTAAGACAATGGGGAAGGGGAGACAGTGGGGCAAATATGGGAGAGAGGAGGTAGAGAAAAGAGCAAGGTTTGAGGAGGGGAGGAAGATGGGATAGAAAGTGAGAAAGAATTGTGGGAGGGAAAAGTAGAATGAAAAGTGGAGAGTGGGGGAAGCTTGTCGAAGGAGAACGAGAGGAAGAGACAGGGAATGCCACGGAATAAGGAGGGAGAATGAGAGAGTGCGCCACTGGACGAGGAAAGCGAGGAAACGCTCTGAATGGACCGTGTTTCGAGGTGAATTGTTCACCTCACTCGGAGGGAGGGAAAGTCCAATGCTCAAAGCAGAAACCAGCTGGAGGTGCATCTGTCCTTGATAATTGAGACTCTGTACGAGTGACAAAATCCCTCGGTCGTTCCCTCCTTTCTCATTCCTGCACTCTCAGCTCATTCCTCTCTCAACTCATCTCCTCCAAATCCTTTCCTTTCTCTGTCCCTTCTTCGTTTCCACATTTCTTCAGACCTCCCGGAATTCCTCCTCCATCTGAACGGCGATCTCCATTCCTCCTCTCCTCCTCCCCGCTGTCTTGTTCCATCCTGATCTCTCACCCTTACCTCCGTTCACCGACCCTGTCTCTCCAATCACTCCCCAACTCTCCTGCCTTAATTTCTCCAAGTCTCACCCTCTCCGCTCATTATCCCCCATCTCCATCACTTCTTCCTCCCTGTTCTCTGGACACACCCATTCACTCGCTTCCTTCTCCCTAGTCTTTCCATTGTCACAACCTCTCTATCCCCGACCCCAGTCTTCTCTTCTTTCTCCCCACTCTCATCAGCTCTTTATCCGGCGTTGGTTGTTACCGGTCTAACCCACTTGTTTACACAGGCTTCCTCTGACAACGGTTGTTTCAGCTACCTGAGCTCAGAGACGCAGAGAATACTCGGCAGGATGGACCGGAACGAGAGTCACATGAATGTGAAGTTGGGAAATACGGACGCACGGTCCCCTTCCCGAGGTGAGTGGGGCAGAAAGACAGGGGACTGATCTATTCTGTAGCTTATCCTGGTGTGTGTGATGGGACGCGGTGGAGGGTGCTACACTCTGTGTCTGACCCCGGGAGTGTGTGATTCGACTGTGTGGAGGGAACTTCAGTCTGTCTCTGACCCTCGCTTTCCTGTCCCCAGCTGAACCTGATGTATCGTATGCTGAACTGAATTTCAAGACCCGCTCTGCGCCCCGGGTGCGGAAAGATCGAGGTTAGTTTTATCTTTGTTGGTTTGACACTGTTTAGCTGACGTGTTCAATCCTGTCCAGAGATCTCAGGGCAAACGTACAGTCACCCTAAGGATTGCTTGTTTGAGCATAAGACGGAGGGAACGCATGGGAAAGACGATGGGTGGGTGGACTTTGTGGGAGGAACGGTGGGGAGGGTGCCGTTAGGTGTGAGCGCCCTGGTAGGGACAGTATACAGGGAGCGCCGTAGGGTGGTTTGATGAGTGTGTGCTGAGGGTCGGTGAGGAGAGCTAGCATGGTATGTGCCTTGTGGAGGAAGGGGCGCTGAGGAGTGAGCGCTGTAGGGTGGGTTTGTGGTGATGAGTGAGCACCGTGAGGAGGGAGGAGGGTGAGGAGGGACGCAGTGGGAGAAACGGTGAGGATGAGGCGCTGTATAAATCCATAACTGCTCTCTCAATGTTCTTAACCCCACACTCTTTCCCCTCCTCTCCGCTCCCTCACCTCCTCACACCCTCTCCGCTCTCCGTTTCTCCCCCTCTCTCCCCGTTTTCCCTACTCTCCCCCACTGTCCCCTTCTCTTCGCCCTCTCTCATTGCCCCCCTTCCTCCAGTCACTCCTCTATCACAGTCAGCGTCTCTACCATTCTCGGTCTCCCCCTCGCGTTCTGTCCATCTCTCTCCGCTCCCTCTTATCCTTCCCTGTCCGCCCCTCCTGTCTTACAACCTGGCTCTGTCCCTAATTTTGCCCCTGAACTCCCCTCACGCCCTCTCCTCCTGACGATCCATGGGTCATGCCCTTTCCCCTACACTGTGTCCCCTCGCTCTTCGCCCTCTCTCTCAAATTTTCTTCTTCACTCTTCTCCATCACCCTCTCACATTTCTTCTCCCCTCACTCCCTCTTCTCAATCCCCGTCTTTTTCGCCCTTTTTCACACCTCTCCCTGCCCTCTCACTGTTCCCGACTCTCTCCCCGCCCCTCTCACTCTGTTTCCACCTCTCTCACCCCGTTCTCCCTTCTGATACTTTCTCTTTCATCTTCCCTCCCAGCACCACTGTCGCTACAACCCTCTCTCTGTCCATCGCTCTCCTCTGCTGCCCCCGAGAGCCTCTTGAGTCTCTACCACTCTCCCTGACCCTCTCACTCGAATTCTCACTCATTCTGTCTCCCTCATTTGCCTCTCTCTCTTCTCTCACCCCTCCTCTCTCTTCCTGACACCCTCCCCCATTCTCTACCGCTCTCACTCTCTTGCTTATCTGCTCTCTCTCTCTCTCCCAGAGGATCCGAACTCCACCTACTCTGATTTGAACTTTCGGAAAAAGGAAATCCGCATCGATCAGCGTGAAGATCCTCCCATTGCCTCGGCACCTGGCGGGTTGTCAACCACTGCACAAACAGGTTAGTGTTCACAGTGATGACGTCGTCTGGAGGGATCACGTGTCATACTCGCAATTGTCCAAGTTTCTAATGCAGCTGTCTCTGTGTCCCATAGACTTGCAACATCTGGGTAATAAAACTTTGTCACTCGACTCCACAGTTAAATTTCTGTCTGTGATGTATATAAATTTTAGATGGGTGTGTTAGAAACATTGAAACATAGAACACATACGTCACAATACAGGCCCTTCGGCCCAAAAAACTGACCGCACACATCCCTACCTTAGAACAACCAGGGCTTTACCCATAGCCCTCTATTATTCTAAATTCCATGCAGCCATTAAGAAGTCCCTTAAAAGATCCTCTCGTTTCCACCTCCACCACCGCCTCCGTCAGCCCATTCCACGCACTCACCACTCGCTGCTAAAAAACCTACCCCTGACATCTCCTCTGCATTTACTTCCAAGCACCTTAAAACCATGTCCTCCCTTGCGAGCCATTTCAGCTCTGTGGAAAAGCCTCTGACTATCCACACAATCAATGCCTCTCATAACATTATATATCTCTATCAGGTCACCTCTCATCCGAGGTCGCTGAAAAGAGTAAAGACTGAGTTCACTCAACCCTCCTGATGAAGGGTTTCGGTCCGAAACGTCGTCTCTACCTCCTCCCATACATGCTGTCTGGCCTGCTGAGTTCTGCCAGCATTTTGTGTTTTTATTCACTCAACCTATTCTCATCAAGCATTCTGTTCAATCCAGGAAACATTCTTCCAAATGTCCTCTGAACACTTTCTATGGTTTCGAAGTGTTTCCAAGGCGAGCAGAACTGAGCATAGTACTCTAAGTGGGGTCTGAACAGGAACTGCAAAATTACCACTCGGCTCTTAAATCTATATAAATGATCTGCATGAAATTACAGATGGGTGGGTTAGTAGCTTTGCTGATGATACGTCGAGAAGTGGCGCTGTGGAGAGCGGAGAAGAGCGGCAAAGTATTCTCAGTGGGATGCAGATCAGTTACAGATATGGTTTGGAAACCGGGAGTTGCATGGAGTTTAACAGTGACAAGCCTAAACTGTTGCACCTCGGTAACTCTAATGAACGAAATGACACACTATCAAAGCCAAAACCATAAACAGTATTGTAACATAGAAACATAGAGAACAGGCCCTTCGGATACAATGCTGTGCCGAACGTTTCCTTACTTTAGATGGGCAGAGGATCTTGGGCTCCATGTTCATAGCTCCCTGAACGTGGCTGCACAGTTTGATGGGATGGTTAAGAAGTCCGATGGCTTTCTTGCCTTTATTAGTCGATGCATTGAGTACAAATGTCAGGGAGTTATGTTGCAACTTCATAAAAATCACTAGTTATGCTGAATCAGGCGCATTGAATACAGTTCTGGTCTCCCCATTATCGGGAGGATGTCAGGGCTTTGGGGAGTCTCCGGAGAGGTTTAACAGGACTCTGCCGGGATAAGATGGCATGTCTTACAATGAGAGGTCGGACACCTGGGCTGCTTTCTCTGGAGCGGAGGAGGTACAGGGGAGATCTGACAGATCTCTGGACTCGGTCAGACACCTGTCAGCCATTACCAAGTCAAGGAATTTGGAATTTGTTGAGGTACCAAAAGGCACTGGTGAGAAGAAACTTAGAGTATTGTGTTCAGTTTGGGTTCATCATATATACTGACATCAGAGAGGGTTCAGAGAAGATTGACTAGAATGATTCCAGGAATGAGAGGTTTGCTGTGTTAGGGACATCCGGCAGCTCTTGGTCTGTATTCCTTGGCGTTCAGCAGAATACGCGAAGATCTCACAGAAATTTTCCGAATGCTGAACATTTACGAACAGTCTAGATATGGAAAAATTCCTTCCGTTGGTAAGGAATTCTAGGACAAGAGAGCAAATCTTCAGGATTGAAGGACGTCCTGTTAGAACTGAGGAGAAATTACATCAGTCAGGGGGAGGTAAATGTATGGAATTTTTTGCCACGAGCAGCTGTGGGAGCCAAGTCATCAAGTGCATTTAAGGCAGAGAGAGATAGGTTCTTGATTAGCCAGCGTTTCAGAGGGTCTGGGCAAAAACAATGGAGTGGGGATGACTGAAAAAATTAGATCAGCCCACGATTGAATAGTGGAACAGTCTCGATGGTCCGAAAGTACTACTTCGGCTACTATATCTTATGAAACATAGAAAACCTACAGCGCAATACTAATCTCTTAAAATACCCTATCTTATCCGGCTTCATCACAGTTGCTGGCCGCCAATTCCACGAACTGACCACTCTCTGAGTAAAAGGAAATACCCCTGACGTCTCCACTGTACCTAATCCCCAGCACCTTCAACCTGTGTCCTCTTGTGGCAATCATTTCAGCCCTGGGCTAAACGCCTCTGAATATCCACACGATCAATGCCTCTCATCACCTTATACACCTCTATCAAGTCACCTTTCATCCTCCGTCGTTCCAAGGAGAAAAGGCCGAGTTCACTAAGCCTATTCTTAAAAGGCATGCTCCCCATTCTAGGAGACATCCTCGTAAATCTCCTCTGCACCAGTTAGATGGCTGCCACGTCATTCCTGCAGTGAGCGACCAGAACTGAGCACAGTACCCAAGCAGGGTCTGTCCAAGGTCCTATAAAGTTGCAACATTACCTCTTTGCTCCTAAATTCAATTTCACGATTGATGAAGGCCAATACACCATATGCCTTCTTACCCATAGAGTCAATCTGTGGAGCTGCTTTGAGCTTCATATGGTCTCGTACCCCAAGATCCCTCTGATCCTCCACACTGCCAACAGTCTTATCATTAATGCTATACTTTGCCATGATATTTGAACTACCAACATGAACCTCTTCACACCTATCGGGTTGAACTTCATCTGCCACATCTCAGCCACGTTTTGTATCCTATCAATATCCCGCTGCAACTTCTTGCAACCCTCCACACTACCCAGAACGTCTCGAAACTATGTGTCATCAGCAAACATACTAACCCATCCCTCCACTTCTTCATCCATGTCATTTATAAAAATCACGAAGAATAAGGATCACAGAGCAGATCCCTGGGGTACTCCACTGAAGACCTCCATGTACAATGTGATCCGTATACAACCACTATTTGTCTTCAGCATGCAAGCCTGTTCTGGATCCACTAAGCAATATCCCATTTCATCCCGTGCCTCCTTATTTTCTCAATTAGCCTTGCATGGGGTACCTTATCAAAAGCCTTGCTGAAATTTATATATACTAGATATACTGTTCTTCCTTCATCAAAGTGTTCAGCCGCATCCTCACGGAAATTTAATCACGGACGTATAGCCCGACCTGCCCTTGGCAAAGCCATGCAGACTACTCCTAAATATTATATACCTCTCCAAACGTTCATAAGTCTTGCCTCTCAGGGTCTTCTCCAGCAACTTACCAACCACTGAGGTAAGACTCACTGGTCTATAATTTCCTGCGCTATCTCTACTCACTTGGTGTAATAATTCGCAACTCTCAAATACTACGGAACCTCTCCCGCCCCTATTGATGATGCAGAGATCATCGCCAGAGGCTCAGCAATCTCCTCCCTCGTCTCCCACAGTAGCCTCCTTTACATTTCGTCCGTTCCGTGACTTATCCAACTTGAAGTTCTCCTAAAACTCCAGCATATTCTCTTTCTAAATATCCACATCCTCAAGCTTTTCAGTCTGCAGCAAATATCACTACAGTCACTAAGTTACTGAAGTGAAGTAATCACTAAGTTGCTCCTGTGGATTTATAAAGTATATATTATCGTCTTATGGTTGTATGGTCTCTCCGCAGCGGCGCAGGAACAGGAGTCGAAAGTGAAGATCGGAAATAGACCGTACCGTCTGATCTGCCTACTCTGCCTAGTTACGTCCGCCCTCATCGTGGTGGTGGTGGGTCTCTCAATCCATGGTGAGTGGAACGGGCTCCGAGTGGAGTCAGACCATTAATAAAGAGAGTGGAATAAATTGTTATGGCAAAACACAACAGTGAAACCAACATCCCCCCTTACCGTAACACCGATTAAAAACAGCTCACCATAGGGAAGTGGGATGAGGTCCTGAATTGTGAGTTTGGGGAAATAGGCAGAAGGCTGAAGCACAGTACCTTAAGGGTGGTGTTCTCTGGATTGCTGCCTCTGTTACGTGATAGTGAAGGAAAGAACTGGAGGAGATGGCCGTTGAATGTGCGGCTGTGGGGTTGGTGCAGGGGGCAAGCTTATAGATTTTTGGAACATAGGGATCCATTTTGGGGAAGGTGGGAACTGTATAGATTTGATGGGTGGCACCTGAACCCGAGGGGAAGCAATATCCATGCTGGTAGGGGTGATAGCATGATTCGTGAGGATTTAAGCTAATTTGCAAGGGGGATGGAACCCGGAGCGATAGAGCAGTGAAAGAAGTGCATGGAGTAAAGCCAGATCTAACATACAGAGAGGCATTGAGGAAAGAGTAGAAGAATAAAGGGTCTAAAAGTAATAAGAAAGAAGGGCGAAAGTGCGTCTGCTTTAATGCAAGAAGCATCAAGAACAAATATGATGAATTGAGAGCTTGGATCCATGCACGGAATTATAATGCAGAGGTTATTACGGAGACTTGGCTGCCACCAGGGCAGGAATGGATTCTCAATATTTCTGGAAGGGGAGGAGGGGTGGCATGACTGGTCAGCTGCAGAAAGGGTGGGTAATGTAGTACTGTTCTCTTTTGAGTCAGTATGGGCGGAATTCCGGAACAACAAGGGAGAAGCTACTCTATTGGGAGTATTCTATATGCCCTCTGGTAGCAGTAGAGATAGCAAGGAGCATATTTTGGAAAGGTGCATATTTAAGAGGGTTGTTATCATGGATGACTTTAACCTCACTAATTTTGATTGAGAATTGATTAGTTCCAACAGCTTAGACGGGGCAGAGTCAGATATGTGTGTCCAGAACGGATTCCTGTCACAGAGTGTTGACAGGCCGACTGGGGTAATGCTCAAATAGATCTTGTATTAGAAATCGAATTGGGTCAGGTCACAGATCTCTCAGTGGGGGAGCATCTGGGGGGCAGTAACGACCGCTACCTGGCCTTTAGATTTATCATCGAAAAGGCTAGATTCAGAGAGGACAGTAAATAATTTAGTTGGGGAAGGGAAAATGTGAAGCTATCAGACTAGAATTTGCGGGTGTTAATTGCGATGATAATTTGCAGGGAAATAAACTATGGACATAGAACCGCAGAACATTGCGGCAGAGAAACTGGTCTTTTGTCCCTTATTGGGTGTGCCTAAACATTTTTCTGGCCAGTCACACTGGCCATACACCTCTCATCCATGTACATTTCCAGCATTTTCTTAAATGTTAAAAGTGAACTTTTCCCCCTTCACCCTTAACCCATGTCCTCTCTTTTTTCCTTCCCTGGCCTCAGTGGAAAAAAGCCCACTTGCATTCACTCTATCTATACCCATTAAAATTGAATATAACTCTATCAAATATCCCCTCATTCTTCTACGCTCCAGGGAATAAAGTCTTAATCTAAACTCAATAACCATTAAGCAATTACAGCAAGGAAACAGGCCAGCTCGGTCATTCTAATCCGTGCCGAACGCTTACTCTCACCTGGACCCACCGACCTGCATTCAGCCCATAACCCTCCATTTCTTTGCTGTCCATATACCTCTGTAATTTTACTTTCAATGACAATATCAAACCCGCCTCTACCACTAAGACTGGAAGCTTGTTACACACAGCTACTACTCTCTGAGTAAAGAAGTCTCCCCTGGTGTTTCCCCTAAACTTTTACCCCTTAAATCTCAACTAATGTACTCTTGTTTGAACCTCCCCTACTCTCAATGGAAACAGCCTATCCACGTCAACTCTATCTATCCCCCTCTTAATTTTAAATACCTCTATCAAAGACCCCCTCAACCTTCTACGCTCCAAATAATAAAGGCCTGACTTGGTCAACCATTCTCTGTAAGTTAGGTGCTGAAACCCAGGGAACATTCTAGTAAATTTCCTCTGTACTCTCTCTATTTTGTTGACATTTTTCCTATAATTCGTTGACCAGAACTGTACACAATACTCCAAATATTGCCTTTCTATGCCTTGTACATTCTTAACCATACATACCAACTCCGATACTCAATGCGTTGATTTATAAAGAACTGCATACCAACAGTTTTCTTTACGACTCTATCCACTTCAGTTTCCATCTTCAAGGAACTAGGCTCCATTATTCCTAGAACACTCTGTTCTACTTCATTCTTCAATGGCCTACCACTTACCACGTATGTCCTATTTTGATTAGTCCTACCAAAATGTAACACCTCACACATCAGCATTAAACTTCATCTGCCATCGCTCAGCCCACTCCTCTAACTAGACTAAACCTCTCTGAAATCACTCTGCAGGCTTTGAAAACCTACTTCATTGTCCGCAACGTCACCTATCTTATTATCATCTGCATACTTACTAATCAAATTTACTACTCCATCATACAGATTATTTATGTATATGATAAATACAATTGAGGCACACCACTGGTCATCGGCCTACAACCTGACAACGATGTATCGATTACTACTCTCTGGCATCGCCCAACCAGCCACTGTTGAATACATTTTACTACTTCAATGTTAATACCTAACGATTGAAACTTCCTAACTAACCTTCCATGTCGAACCTTGTCAAATCTATTCAACCTTTCTTTGTAACTCAGTTTCTTAAATCCCGGCAACATCCATGTAAACCTTCTCAGCATTCTTACCTTATTAATAACTTTCCTGTAATTCGTTGACCAAAGCGTCACGCAATTCTCCAAATTCTTCCTCACCAATGCCTTATACAACCTCATCATAACGTTCCAATTCTTATATACAATACTTTGGTATATAAAGACCAATGTACCAAGAGCTCTCGTTACTACCCTATCTAACCGTGACGGCACTTTTAGGAAATTTTGTATCTGTATTCCCAGATCCATCTGTTCTACTGCATTCCTCAGTGCCCTACCATTTACCTTGTATTTTCTCCTTGGTTTGTCCTTCCAAATTGCAATACTACACTCTTGTCTGTATTAAACTCCATCTGCCATTATTCAGCCTATTTTACCAGCTGGTACAAATACCTCTGCAAGTTTAAAAATCTTCCTCACTGTCCACTGCGCCTCCAATCTTGGTATCATCAGCACATTTGCTGATCAAATTTATTACTTTACATTCCAGATCATTGATATAGATGACAAATAAAAATGGACCCAGCACTGATCCCACTAGTCCCAACCACACAAATTGTGGCAGGATATATGGTCGAAGTTTAGGGATCTCTGGCAGGATGTTAGGGATAAAATTGTCTTGAGACTAAGATAAAGAACGGTAGGTTGAAGCAACCATGTGTAACTAATGAGGTGGAAAATCTCGTCAGTTGGAAGAAGGCAGCATACCTGCTGTTTAGGAAGCAAAGGACAGATGTGTCTATTGAAGAATAAAGGATAGCAAGAAAGGAGCTTAAGAGGGTCTCAGAAGAGCCAGAAGCGGACATGAGAAGGCCTTTGCGAGTAGGGTGAGGCATTCCTCTGTTATCAGAAGAATAAAAGGAAGACAGGAGTGAAGGAAGGACCAATTAGAGAGAAAGGTGGGATAAAGTTGGGCCTGGAGACTGCGGAAGAGAGCGAGGTCTTCAATGAATAGTTATCTTCGGTATTCACCAATGAGAGAGAACCTGATGACGGTGAGGACAATATGATGGACGTTGATGTTCTGGAGCATGTTGATTGTAGTGGAGATGACGTGTTGTTGTTCAAATTTATGAGAACGGGTAAGTAAAGGGGCCTGACGGAATGTTCCCCAGGCTGCTCCACGATGTGAGGATAATGATTGCTGAGCCTCTGTTTAGGATCGTTATGTCCTCGTTCTCCACCGGAATGGTACCGCCGAATTGGGGGGAGGCGAAAGTTGTCCTCTTGCTCGACAAAGGTAGTAGGGATAGTCCGGGTAATTATAGACCAGTGAGCCTCTCGTCGGGCGTGGGAAACCGGTTGGAAAAGATTCTTAGACAGATGATCTATGGGAATTTAGAGAATAATGGTCTGGTCAGGGACCGTCAGCATGGCTTTATGAAAGACAGATCGTGTCTAACAAGCCTGATAGATTTCTTTGAGGAGTTAACCAAACTTACAGATGAGAGTATTGCAGTAGATATGGTATAGATGGCGGTTAGTAAGGCGTTTGACAAGGTTCCACACTGTAGGCTAATTCATAAAATCAGAAGGCATGGGATACCGGGACATTTGGCCAGGTGAATGCGGTATTTATTTTTTCTGCAGGAAACAGAGGGTTGTGGGGGGAGGGGAGAAGTACATTCGGATTGGAAGGTTGTGACCAATGCTGTCCATCAAGGATCCTTTCTGGGACCTCTACCTTTTGCGATTTTCATTATCGACCTGGATGTGAGGGTAGATGGGTGGGCTGGCAAGTTTGCAGACGACAAAAAGTTTGGTGGTGTTTTAGATAGTGTAGAAGATTGTCGAAGATTGCAGAGAGGCATTGTTTGGATGCAGCAGTTGGCTGAGAAGAAGCAGTTGGTGTTCAACCCCGAGAAGTGTTAGGTGGTACACCTTGTAAGAACAACCTCCAAGGCAGTGTAAAACGTAAATGGCAGGACACATGGCAGTGTGGAGGAGCAGAGGGATCTGGGTGTACATGTCCACCGATCCCTAAAGTGTGCCTCACAGGTAGATAGGGTACTTAAGACAGCGTATGGGGTATTAGCAATCAAATTTCGAGAGGTAGAGTTTATGATTTGTGAGAACATAGAACATAGAATAGTACAGCACATTACAGGCCCTTCAACCCACAATGCTGTGCCAAAAATCTAATACTGCATCCGCTATACCCCCCTACTTAAATTTCTCCATATACCTGTCTCGTAGCCTCTTAAACTTCTCTCTTAGATCTGCCTCCACCACTGACTCAGGCAGTGCATTCCACGCACCAAACACTTTCTGAGTGAAAATCCTTCCTCTAATATCCCCTTGAACTTCCGTCTCCTTAACTTCGACAATCCCCTACACTATCTACGACACGACCAACCATTGTGTCGTCCGTAAACTTGCTAACCCACACTTCTGCCACCATATCCAGGTCGTTAATAAAAATCACGGAAATTAATGGTCCCAGAAAAAATACTTGTGGGACACCACTAGTTAAAGCTCTCCATTCTGAATGTACTGCCTCCACCACGACCCTCTGACTTCTGCAAGCAAGTCTATTCTGAATCCACTTGGCCAAACCTCCCTGGATCCCAAGCCTTCTGACTATCTGAATACGCCTACCGTGTGGATCCTTATCAAATCCCTTACTAAAATCCATGTAGATCACATCCACAGCACTATACTCATCTTTATGCCTGGTCACCACCTCAAATGTTCTATCAGGCTTGTTAGACACGATCTGCCCTTCACAAAACCATGCTGACTGTCCCTGATCAGACCATGATTCTCTAAATTCCCACAGATCCTATCTCTAAGAATCGTTTCCAAAAGCTTTCCCGCCACAGACGTAAGGCTCACTTTCTATAATTAATATAATTATAGCTGTCCACAGTATCTATTCCTGTTAATATCTTGTACACCTCTATCATGTCTCCTCTCATCCTCCTTCTCTCGAAAGAGTAAAGCCCTAGCGCCCTTAATCTCTGATCGTAATCCATACTCTATATACCAAGCAGCGTCCTGGTAAATCTCTGTATCCTTTCCAGTAATCCACATCCTTCCTATAGTGAGGTGACCAGAACTGGACAGAGTTCTCCAAGTTTGGCCTAAGCAGAGTTTTATATCCCTACTACCCTATCCCTATCCCTACTAACATTTTTGAACAAGGGGACAACATTCGCCTCCCTCCAGTCCTCTGCTACCATTCCCATGGACAACGAGGACAGAAAGATCCTAGCCAGATGCTCGATAATCTCTTCCTTCGCCTCGTGGAGCGGCCTGGGGGAATATTCCGTCAGGCCCCGGGGACCTTTCCGTCCCAATGCATTTTAACAATCCCAACACCTCCTCTCCCTTAATATAAATATGTTCTAGAACATCAACCTCACTCATATTGTCCTTACCGTCATCAAATTCACGCTCATTAATAAATACCGAAGAGAAGTATTCATTGTGGACCACGCTCACCTCCAAAGCCTTTAGGCACATCTTCCCACTTCTATCTCTGATTGGTCCTACCATTACTGTTGTCATCCTTTTGTTCTTCACATTATTGAAGAAACCCTGGGGCTTTCCTTTACCCTACACGCCAAGGCTTTCTCATGACGCCTTCTTGCGCTACTCAACCCCTTCTTAAGCTTCTTTCATTCTACACTGTATTCCTCAATAGACCCATCTGATCCTTGCTTCCTAATCCTCATATATGCTGCCTTCTTTCACCTGACTAGATTTTCCACTTCACTTGAAACCCATGGTTCCTTCACCCTACAATTCTTTCTCTTCTGCACCGGGACAAATATATCCCTAAAGTCCTGCAAAATATTCATAGTACATTTCACTGCAAATACATCATCCCTATTCACACCCCTATGTTCTAGCCTTATAGCCTCATAATTTCCCCTTCCCCAATTAAAAATTTTCCTGTCCTCTCTGATTCTATCCTTTTCCATTATAATGCTAAATGCCAGGGAGCGGTGATCACAGTCCCCCAGATGCTCACCCACTGAGAGATCCGTGACCCTCTCGGGTTCGTTACCTAATACTAGATCTAGTATGGCATTCCCCCTAGTCGGCATGTTAGCATACTGTGATAGTAATTCGTCCTGGACACAGTAAACAAACTCTGCCCCATCTAAGCCCTTGGAACTAAACACGTGCCGATCAATATTAGGGAAGTTAATGTCACCCATGATAACAACCCTGTTATTTTTGCACCTTTCATAACTGCCTTCCAATCTGTTCCGCTGTACCTCTGCTGCTACCAGTAGAATCACCCCAGTACAGTAACAGCTCCCTTTCTTTTCATGGCGTCCACCCATACTGACTCAAAAGAGGATCCTGCAACATTACAAACCCTTTCTGTAGATGTAATAGTATGCCTGACCAGTAATGCCACCCCTCCGCCCCTCTCCCACCTCTTTGTTCCTTTTAAAGCACTGAAAACCAGGAATATTGAGAATCTATTCCTACCCTGGTACCAACCATGTCTCTGTCATGGCCACTACATCATAATTCCATGTATGTCCCCAAGCTCTCAATTCATCACCTTTGTTCCTGATTCTTCTTGCATTGAAGTACACACAATTTAGCCCTTCTACTTTACTATCTTTAAACCCTTTATTCGGCTTCTCTTTCCTCAATGCCTCCCTATATTTTAGATCTGGCTTTACTCCATGCACTTCTTGCACTTTCCTATCGCACCGGGTCCCATAACCCTTGCAAATTAGTATAAACCCTCCAGAACCATAGTAGAAAACATACATGCAAGGATAGTGCTCCCCCTTGAGTTTAGGTTCAACCCGTACAATCTGCACACGTCCTAACATCCCCAGAATAGATCCCAATGATCCAAAAATCTAAAACCCAGCCCCCTGCACCAACTCCTCAGCCACGCATTCAACTGCCACCTCCTCCAATTCTTACCATCACTACCACATAGCCCTGGCAGTAATCCTGAGAACACAACCCTTGAGGTCCTGTTCTTCAGCCTTCTGCCTAGTTCCCGTAACTCACTCTTCTGACCCTCATCACTCTTACAGCCTATGTTGTTGGTACCAACATGTATCACGACTTCTGGTTGCTTTCCGTCTCGTGCCAGGATGTCAACACTCGGTCAGAGACATCCCGGACTCTGGAACCTGGGAGGCAACAAACCATGCGGGTTTCCTTCTCACATCCACAAAATGTCCTGTCTGTTCCCCTGACTATACAGTCTCCAATGACAACAGCTCTCCTCGTCCCCGTCCCATCCTTCTGCACCACAGGCTCAGACTCAGTGCCAGAGGCCCTGTCACTGTGGCTCACACCTGGTCGGTTTTCCTCGCCAACAGCATAATTAAGTGAGGTAATGGTGTAGCTCTATAAAACTCAAGTTAGGCCACACTTGGAGTACTGTCTACGGTTCTGATCGCCACACCATAGGAAGGATGTGGAAGCATTGGAAAGGGAACAGAGGAGATTTACCAGGATGCTGCCTGGTTTGGAGAGGGTGCATTACGATCAGAGATTAAGGGAGCTAAGGCTTTACTCTTTGGCGAGAAGGAGGATGAGCGGAGACAAGATAGGGGTATACAAGATATTAAGAGGAATATGTACAGTGGACAGCTAGCGTCTCTTCCCCAAGGGACCACTGCTCAATACAACAGGACGTGGCTTTAAGGTAAGTGTTAGGAAGTTGAAGGGGGATATTAGAGGAAATTCTTTTTTAAAAAAATATTCAGAGTGTGGTTCGTGCGTGGAATGCACTTCCTGAGTCAATAGCAGAGGCAGATTCATCAGAGAAATTTAAGAGGCTGCTGGACAGGTATGTGGGGAGTTATATGCGAGGCAAGGTTTACGGGTCGGCATAACATTGTGGGCCGAAATGCGTGTACTGTGCTGTACAATTCTATGCTCTATCTCCTAAAACACGGACACTCCCCTGACCGTGATAAGAACACGGTCTTTACCGTAACACAATCAAGACTCATGCTGACTCCGACACGCCATTCACCATTACATTGACAATGCTCTTACCGTATTACGGTCACGACCTTCAAAGAGACATAGATACACACTTAACCGCGAAACCTACACGACCATCGCAGTGACACGCACAAGTCTGTCACACTGACCATATGTTACCCTTCAGTAACAACGACATGTCCCTGACGGTGTTACTGATAAACTCCTCAAGGCACCAAACAAACACACCTCACAGTGACACTGACACGTTCTTCACCGTGACGCTGAGGTTGCGTACACCGTGGCATCTTCACGCTCCTCAATGTGATCCGCTCCGCACCGCATCTTGAAAAAGACTCAGACGTCTATGTAACACCCCTTACCGTGACAGTATCGCTCCTTAACATAACGCCGATGCACAGATCACTGAGACAATAACCCACACCTCACCCTGACACAGGCAAAACCATCACCGGGATACAGACACCTAAGTTCACAATAACACCGACATAGTGCTCTCCGTGACACCGACACACATCTCAGTGTGACCCTCTCACTCACACCGTGGCCATGTCATGTCTCTCTCCGTGACACAGACATACCCCTCTCTGTGGAACCAGCGAACCTCACACCATGACACAGATACTCCACCCACCGTGACACCACAAGTCCCCTCAACCACACATTTTCCTCGCCCATGGAAATAACAGCACCTTCACCGGGACATTGATATACCCCTCAGTGTGAAACATACACGCCCGACAATGTGGCGCCGACGCTTCTCACTGTGCCAACATCACATCTTTCACTATGACACTCTTCACCGTGACACTGACAAAACACTCTCTGTGACCCGTTCGGTAGCGTGACGCTGACTCATGTATCACTGTAAACGCTAAACATCCCTCACCATCTCTCTCAGTGTCACAGATTCGTCAGTCTTACGAAACATGTCACCGAAAATCTAATCTGTCCGATCTTAAACGAATGAACAACGATCTCCGTCTCCAGTTCACTGAGATGAAAACGAAATACAGATCTGTCAGAGAAGCCAAAGCTCAAATCTGTGAATTGCTGATCAGCAGAAGAGGTGATGCATCATCCCCCTCTTTCACCCGCTCCTCATCACACGGTAGGCATGGAGAGAGGAAGCGGTACTCTGTGCTTAGCATCAGGAGTGTGTGAAGAGTTGAGATGGAGGGTGATTCACACTGTCTTTGATCCGGCGAGCATGATGGGACTACATGAAGGGTGTTTCCCTCTGTCACTGAATCTAGGACAGTGTGATGGGAGGTTGTGGAGGTGGATTCACTCTGTTTTTGAACACGGGATTGTGAGACGTAACATTGCTGCTTCACTCCATGTCTCACTCTGGGAGTGTCTAATGGATCCAAATTTATTCTGTGTGTGACAGCGGGATTGTCTGACGGAACACTGCCCAGAGAGATACACCCCGTGTCTGATCCGTGAAGTGTGTTATGGCACCGTGGAGAGAGCTTTTCACTCTGACCCCGGGAGTGTGTGATGGGACGGTGTGGAGGGAGATTCACTCTGTGTCTGATCCCGGGAGTGTGTGATTGGACGGTGTGGAGGGAGATTCACTCTGTGTCTGACCCCGGGAGTGTTTGATGGGACCGTGTAGAGGAATAATCACTCTGTGTCTGACCTGGGAGTGTGTGATGGGACGGTGTGGAGGGAGATTCACTCTGTGTCTGACCCCGGGAGTGTTTGATGGGACCGTGTAGAGGAATAATCACTCTGTGTCTGACCTGGGAGTGTGTGATGGGACGGTGTGGAGGGAGATTCACTCTGTGTCTGACTCCGGGAGTGTTTGACGGGATTGTGTGGAGGGAGATTCAAGCTGTGTCTGAATCCGGGAGTGTGTGAAGGGATCGCCGAGAGTGAGCGTTTGTGTTTGATTCCAGGAGTGGTGATGGGACAGTACAGATGGATGTTTATTCTATGTGACACCGGATTGTGTGATTGGAGGGAGTCTGACCCCATGAGTGTGCCATGGGAGGGTCTGGGCGAAGCTTCGCTTTGTGTGAAAACACAGGTAGTTGTGATGGAATGGTTCAGAGAGAGCCTCACTCTGTGACCCTCCAGGAATTGCGTGATGGGACGTAAAGACGGAGATTCACACTGTTGTATACTCGGGATTGTGAGATGGGGACGTGTGGAGGCAGCTTCACTCTGTGTCTGAAATTTGCGGTGTGCTGCGTTGAGAAGCAGACGATGGATAATCACTCTCACTCCGATATTCTTCGTGTGCGCTGAGGGAGTTTCCTTCTGTCTCTAACCGCTGGAGAGGGTGATGGGGCCGTGGAGAGAGAGATTTACACTGTGTCTGATCAAGTTGTGTGTGATTAGACTTTGTAGAGGATCTAAATTCTGTTCTCTGATCCAGGGAGTGTGTGAGGGGCGGTGTTGAGGGAGCCGGACTCTGTGCCTAACCCCGGGAGTGTGTGAGGGGCGGTGAACTAGGAGGAACACTCAGAATCTGACTTGGGAAAAGTGTGACAGGATGGTGTGCAATAAACTTCACATCACGTCTGACCGCTGGAATGAGTGTCTGTGTCTGTCTCCGAGAATGTTTGATGGAACAATATTGATGGAAGCTTCACTCCACGTCTGAGCCCGGGCGTTTATAAAAGGCAGTGAACACGGAGCTTCACTCCACGTCTGACGCCTGGAGTATGTGATGGGTCCGCGGGGAGGGAGATTCAATCTGCGTCTGACCGTGTTAGTGTGTGATCGGACGGCGCAGGGAACTTAAAACTATGTCTCACCCCGTGTATGTACGATGGGACTCTGTGTTTGACACTGTGCGCGTGTGATGAGTAGCTATGGCGGGAATGGGGGTTGGGTGAGAGGTTTTGGGTTTGCGTTCATGCGTGTGTCTGACACACGGAACGTTAACGCATGCCTGGAGAGGAGGCATGATAGAGGTATACACGATATTAAGTGGAATAGATATAGTGGACAGCCAGCGCCTCTTTCCCAGGGCACCACTGCTCAATACAAGAGGATATGGCTTTAAGATAAGGGGAAGAAATTTCACCGGGGATATTAGAGAAAGGTATTTCACTAGGAGAGTGGTTGGTGCGTGGAATGCACTGCGTGAGTCAGTGGGGGAAACAGATACATCAGTGACGTTTAATAAACTACGAGATAAGTAAATGGAGGAATTGTGGGCCGAAGGACCTGTAACGTTCTGTACTATTCGATGTTCTATGTTTAAGAGTCACGAGGTAATGGTGTAGATATAGAAAAGTCTGGTTCGGCCACACTTGGAGTACTGCGTCCAGTTCTGGACGTCTCACTATAGAAAGGATGTGGAAGCATTGGAAAGGGTACAGAGGAGATTTACCTGGTTTGGAGAGTATGGATGATGATCAGATATTAAGGGAGCGAGGGTTTACAAAGAGAGAAAGTGGATGTGAGGAGACATGTCGGAGGTGTATAAGATATTAAGAAGAATGTATAGAGTGGATAGCCAGCACTTCTTCTGCAGGGCACCACTGATCAGTACAAGAGGACATGATTTTAAGTTAAGGGGTGGGATGTTCAAGGGGGATATTAAAGGAAGCTTTTTTTTTAACTCTATACCTCTAACTATCGAGTCTTCTATCACTACCGCTCTCCTCCTCTAACCCCTCCCTTCTGCACCGCAGAACCAGACTCAGTGCCAGAGATCCGGCAGCCGCAGCTTGTCGCAGGTAAGTCATCCCTCCCAACATCATCCAAATCGGTATACATGTTGTTGAGGGGAAAGGCCACGGGGGATCCCTGCTCTGTCTGCCCTTCCCCCCTTCCCTCGCGTGACGATAACCCAATTACCGGTGCGCTGCTTCTTTGCCGTAACTACCTCCCTGAAACCACTATCTATAAACTCATCATTCTCGGGATTGATCCGGAGGTTAGGAGCTGCAGCTGGATGCACTTCCTGCAGGTGTCGTTGTTAGCGACAGAGAAGGTCTCCCTGACTACCCTCACCCTTCAAGGAGTACATTCCAACATCCTGCCTGACATGTTCTATAACTCTAAACTAACGAAACAAAACTCACCGGAACCTACATTTGATAAGGTTCCACACGGTAGGCTTATTCTGAAAGGCAGAAGACACGGGCTCCAGGGAATTTTGGCCAGGTGGATTAAGAGTTGGCTTGCCTGCAGAAAACTGGGGGTCGTGGTGGAGGGAGTACATTCGGATTGGAGGGCTGTGTCTAGTGGTTTCCCACAATGTCGGTTCTGGGACTCCTACTTTTCGTGAATATTATTAACGACCTGGATGTGGGGGTAGACATCTGGGTTGGCAGGTTTTCAAACGACCCGAAGGTTTGTGGTGTTGTGGATCGTGTGGAGGATTGTCAAAGACTGCAGGGAGACATTGACAAGATGCAGAAATGGGCTGAGAAGCGGCAGATGCAGTTCCTCTCGGAGAAGTGTGAGGTGCTACTCTTTGGAAAGACAAACTCTAAGGCAGAGTACAATGTAAATGGCAGGATACTTGGTAGTGTGGAGGAGCCGAGGGATCTGCGGGTGTATGTCTGCAGATCCTTAAACGTTGCCTCACAGGTAGAGAGGGTAGTTACGAAAGCTTAAGGACTGTTACTTTTCATTCGTCAAGGGATAGAGTTTAAGATTCACGAGGTAATGATGCAGCTCCACAAAACTCCGGTTAGGCCACACTCGGAGTATTGTGTCCAGTTCAGGTCCCCTCACTAGAGGAAGGATGTGGAAGCATTGGGAAGGGTACAGAGGAGATTTACCATGATGCTGCCTGGTTTAGTGAGTATACATTATGAAGAGAGATTGAAAGAGTTAAGGCTTTACTCTTTGGAAAGAATGAGGATGAGAGGAGACATGATAAAGGTATACAAAATATTAAGACGAATAGATAGAGTGCACAGCCAGCGCGTCTTCTCCAGGGCGCCACTGCTGAATACAAGAAGACATGGCTTTAATGTAAGGGGTGGAAATTTCAAGGGGGATATTAGAGGAAGGCTTTTTACTCAGAGAGTGGTTGGTTTGTGGAATGCACTGCCTGAGTCAGTGGTGGAGACAGATGTACTGGTGAAATTTAAGAGACTACTAGACAGGCATATAGAGGAAATTAATGTAGGGGGATATATGGGAGGAAGGGTTTAAGTATAGGCACAACATTTTGGGCCACATGGCCTGTACTGTGCTGTATTATTCTATGTTCCATGTTCTATTCACCCTGTGTCTTGATCCCGGGAGTGTGTGATGGATGGTGTGGAGAGAAATTCACTCTGTCTGATCTTTGTTAATTTACAATGAGACGTTGTGTATGGGATATTCACTCTGTGCTTGACCTCAGGTGTGCGTGATTGTACCCCGTGGAGAGAATTTCACTCTGTGTGTCACCCCGGGTGCGTGTGACAGGAAAGTCTGAAGGGAGATTCACTCTGTGTCTCACTGTTTCTTATTCCTGATTTCCAGAGCAAACGTGTTCCAAGGACTGGGTCACAAATAAAGATCGGTGTTATTACGTATCCACGTTTGATACCATTTTCCAAAAAGCGGAGCAAGAATGTTCAAACCGTGACTCAAGGCTGCTGGAAATCAATTCAAGTGATGAAGCGGTATGTGTCACAGCTCGAAAAGATCACACAGTAACACAGGAATCATCGCAAACCTCCGGGGTCAGAAACAGAGTGAATCTCCCTCCACACCGTCTTATCACACTTTCCCGGGGTCAGACACAGAGTGAATCTCCATCCACACCGTCTCATCACACACTCCCGGGGTCAGAAACAGAGTGAATCTCTCTCCAAACCGTCCGATCACACACTCCCGGGTTCAGACACAGAGTGAATCTCCCTCCACACCGTCCCATCACACACTCCTGGCGTCAGACACAGAGTGAATCTCCCTCCACACCGTCCCATCACAAAATCCCAGGGACAGACAATGAGTTAAGCTCCCTCCTCACCGTCCCATCACACACTCCCGGGGTCAGATACAAAGTGAATCTCCCTCCTCGCTGTCCCATCTTACACTCCCGGGATCAGACACAGAGTGAATCTTCCTCCACACCGTCCCATCACACACTCCCCGGGTCAGACACAGAGTGAATCTCCCTCCACACCGTCCCATCACACACTCCTGGCGTCAGACACAGAGTGAATCTCCCTCCACACCGTCTCATCACAAAATCTCCGGGTCAGACAATGAGTTAAGCTCCCTCCTCACCGTCCCATCACACACTCCCGGGGTCAGATACAAAGTGAATCTCCCTCCACGCTGTCCCATCTCACACTCCCGGGATCAGACACAGAGTGAATCTTCCTCCACACCGTCCCATCACACACTCCCCGGGTCAGACACAGAGTGAATCTCCCTCCACACCGTCCCATCACACACTCCTGGCGTCAGACACAGAGTGAATCTCCCTCCACACCGTCTCATCACAAAATCTCCGGGTCAGACAATGAGTTTAGCTCCCTCCTCACCGTCCCATCACACTCTCCCGGGATCAGACACAGAGTGATTCACCCTACATACCGTCTCATCACACACTCCCGGGGTCAGACACAGAGTGAATCTCCGTCCGCACCGTCCCATCACACACTCCCGGGGTCAGACACGGAATGAAGCTCCTTCCAGACAGACCCATCCCAGATTTCTGTTGTAATCAGCTGAGAGAAGTACATATTTTTCGATTCTACGCATTAATCAAGTTAATTTAACTTCCCAGCGCTTTGTATCCCACAATCTTCTGGACAACAAACCTGCTTACTGGATTGAAAAATGCGAAAACGGGTGAGATTATCACTAATCTGTGGGGTGAAGATTGGTTATTGACATAGTCCTGACGGGAGCAATTGGGATTACGGTCTGAATTAGTTTCGTGGGGAAAGGGAGGGGCATTGTGATTTGTTTGTAGACAGTCCGAGTTTGTCGGGAGCGTGCTGTACAATGGGAACATTTTCGGGCTGAAAGTGTCTGTCGGGGAGGACACTGCAGTGGGAATATTTTGGAAACTGACAGAGGGCAGTGGGGAGAGATCAGTGACAGAGATTATTTTCGTGCTGACGCATGTGGGATTGGTAAGCGACGTGCAGTGGGATTATTTTGGAGATTTTCGCCTGGCTGTGAGCAAAGGGAGCAACAGTGGGATGAGTTTGGTGAATGACATGTATCTGAGTGGAGAGAGTAGTTTGGATTAGTTTGGAGACAGATACAGGGCGGTGGTACACAATGGGATAACGGAATTAGTTTGCGAACTGAGGCAAGGAGGTGGGAGAGAGGGTGCCAGTGGTATAAGTCTGGAGGCGGACCAGAGGGTATGGGGATAGCGCGGTGTAGTGGGATATGTCAGGAGACAGACACGAAGCTCTGGGTAAAGGAAGAGACAACGAGATGAACCTGGAACCACACAGGGCTGAGTGTGGAACAGTGGGATTCATTTCGGACAGACATAGGTCTGTGGGGAGACGGTGGGACAGTGGGGTTTGTTCGGGGACTGAAACAGATCAGAGGGGGGAGGGTGGGCCTGTTCGATTCGTATGGGGACTGAAAGTGGTCTGTGGTGAGGAAGCGGTTCGGTGGGATTAGTTTGGGGGATACGGGGCTGTGGGGAATCATTGGGTCAGTAAGATTAGTTAGGGAACTAACACAGGGTTGTGGGGAGACATTCGGACCGTGGTATTTTTCTGAGTACCGGCACGGGGACGTGGGGGAGAGTGGTTGTGTGGGACGTTTGAGAACTCATACAGGCAATTAGAGATCGAATTCATGGGATTGGGTTGGGGACGGACTCCGCTCGGGTCCTCTACTGAAGCTGTTTTGTCTCTGTTGAAATTGTTTAACCCTCCTGTATAGGACTGTGGGCCAGAGTCTCCTGTACAAGCCCTCTGGAACGACCGTCTGCAGTCGGTGCGGAAGTGGTGACACTTGTGATGTTCCCGATCGGCGGTTCATCTGCGAGAAGTCGGCACCTTTGTTCCCGGATGTTCCTGAAAAGGTCCAGGGTCTCTGCCAACAGCCAGTGGAGTCGACATGAATCAAGTGAATGCCCCCATTTTCTCCACCTTCTCTCTCACTCCTAAATCCTTTCAAATTCCCTCCCCACACTCTCTGTCCCTCCCTCCTACTCCATCTCCTCTTGTTGCAATCATATTCTCACCACCAGACCCCGACAAATCCCTCTCGCCGTCTATCCCCTTCTCTCTCGCCATTCCCCCGTCCCGCTCTTCCGCGCTCCCTCTACCTTTCTCTCTACCCCCTCGCCTCCCCTTATTTCCTCAAACTTTCTCCGCCCACTCTTTCTCTTCTCCCTCTGCACACCTCTTACATCTCTCTCTCCTTCGCTCCCCCAGACACTCTCTGTCTACCCTCCCCGTTCTCTCTGAACCCTCCGTCTCCCTGATATCTCTCTCCCTCTCTCTTTCTGCTTTCAATTCACTCTAACCTCAATCCTGTCCCGTCTGGTGCTCGATAACCCAACCCTGGGTGAAAGTCTGTCCGCATTCCCTCTGTCTGTGCCCCTCTTGTATCACGGCAACGTGACCTCCCGACTCCTGTACTCAGTGTGACTGGTGAAGACCAGCGGGCCAAGTGTCCTGTCCACTCTTATCGGATGTTTTCCTCAAGAATCGCTATTTCATTTATTATCTGAAACTTATAACGCCTGGAATTTGTTCTTTTGAAGGATCAGTACTGCACAAAGATGTACAATTAATGTAAACTGCAAATATTAATAAACACCGCAAATATGTCGAGTTTTTGCTGATGCATTGAAAGATGTGATGGCGCAGGGGAAGAAGCTGTTCCTGAATCTCTGTGTGTGGGTGTTCTGTCTCGCGGAGCTGTCAAATACACCTCCGACAACACCACGTTCAATCCCGTTATCATTCCCGGGAACCGTCTCCAATGTCTCACATCCCCTGTGAGATAAGAGATCGAGACCTGCTCACAAAACTCGAAATGTGGCCTCACCAATGACGTATTGAGCCTGAGACTGACGTCCTTGCGTTTACGTCCCAGTCCTCTCGAAATGAATGCAGTCCTCGCATTTGCCTTCATCACCACCGGCTCAAGCTGCAGGTTAAACTTCTGGGAAAGCTGCACGAAGTCTCCCAAATCCCTCTGCACCGCAGATTGTTTTTAACCCTTACATACCGTACCGGTCATGTTTGACCCGTTTTGACATGTGACAGCAGTAAAAACACCCAAATGCCATTCTCAGCCGAAATTTGATGACTTTTCCTAAAGTGACCCAAAATGCTCAAACATGGAAATACCTAAAAATTTCTAACTTTTGTACAGGTGCAACAAATATTTGTACATTGAAGCTGCTCCGGGTCAGATTAGATCCATATCTATTGAAATGGATTTTTGATCTCTGAAACAATAATTAAGGGTATATCATTCCATTTATTAATGTCAGACAGGCAATTTATACATTCTAAGCAGATCTGTGGTTCAGAATTTTGTGTAGACACCTGTTATGAGGGGATTATTGGGCCGCGTTGAAATTGTCCCGGACTATTCTGTTAAGGAATAGAAAATATAACAGTTTGCCTGCGTTAAAAAATAAATCATCTCCATCTAGAAAATAGTCGATGTTTTTATTTATCTTATTTTCAAATTGCAGGACCATACGATTCCCGGCACTGTATTCTATCTGCCCCATCGGTTCTCATTCTCCGATTCTGTCTGAGTCCTTCACCAGCCCCTTGTTTTCTCAACACATCCTGTCGCTCGGTACCGTTCCTACCGACTGTGGTTTCCGGATGAGGGAGTCTATCATCCCGTTGCAGAGGGACGGACACCAGCCCGGGATTTGGAGTCGCTGATTAAAACTGGGAGCACGTGCGCGCTGAATATTCCACATCCTGTCACGCGCACTCACAGTGCCCGAGACAGAATTCCAGACGACTGGGATGGCGGTGCGCTGGGGATTGCTGAGAGGGGAGAGTGGAGGACGGAGGGGATTTAGCTCTCCTATTGACCTGGGTAGTGTGTGAAGTGATTGTGCTGGTTTTGAGCTGGAGAGTTGTAGTTGAACTAAACAATATCTGAATCGTGCTTGTGTGAAGGGATGGGGAAAAGGGAATTCACTCTGTGTCTGCGATGGACAGTGTCCAGGGAGCGTCACGTGTTTGATGTCGGGGATCTGCCATGGGGCGGTGTGGAGGGAGCAGCACTCTGTGTCTGCTCCAGAAAGTGTGTAATGGGACGGTGTGGAGAGATCTTCACACTGTGTCTGATCCCGAGAGTGTGTTTTAGCTCGGCGTGGAGGCAGACGCACTCTGTGTCTGACCTCAGCAGTGTGTGATGGGACAGTTTTGAAGGAAATTCAGTCTCTCTCTGACTCCGGAAATACGTTATACGACTGTGACTGGGAGCTTCACTCCTTTTCCGAAAATTTGGGACAGCGCGGAGGGAGCTTCACTCCTTGTCTGACTCTGAACTTGTGTGTTGTACTGTTGGTGAGGGAACTTGACTCAGCGTCTGACCCCGGGTGTGTATGATGGGATGGAATGGATACCATGGTATGGTATGGGATGGTCTCGCTCAGGGTCTGACTGACGGTGTCAGAGACTCATATATATTTTCCCCTTGAGACAGCCTCCAATCAGAGTTCGAGAGCGGGAAATGTGTGCATTATAAATCAGCGCCTCGCGTTTGTTTGAACAGCAAGCAATCAGCAAGTCGGGTTCATTAGCAAGATAAAATAAAGATAGAAAAATAGGAACATAGAAAACCTACAGCACAATGCAGGCCCTTCGGCCCACAATGTTGTGCCGAACACGTCCCTACCTTTAAAAATATTACTAGGCTTACCAATAGCCCTCTATTTTTCTGAGCTCCATGTACCTATCCAAAAGTCCCTTAAAAGACCCTATCTTATCCGCCGCCACAACAGTTGCCGGCAGCCTATTCCACGCACTCACCACTCTCTGAGTGAAAAACTTACTCTTGACATTTACTCTGTACATACTCCCCAGCACTTTAAACCTGCGTCCTCTATTGGCAACCATTTCAGCCCCGGGATAAAAGCCTCTGACGAACCACACATTCAATGCCTCTCATTATCTTGTCGTTATACGATGACTCTCTATCGGGTCATATTGGGAGGAAACTAGACCGAATGTTCAGTTCGCAGGAAACTGGGTGACAGTCCGGAGATTCAAAGGGGTTAAACATCCAGTCCCAGTACAGCGTCCTCCTGTGGCCAAATGGAGCAATAACAGTCACATCAGATTGTATGCCTCTGGGCGGGATAGACGGGTTAAAATGACCAAGTCGAGGTATGCCTCACAAGTCAGGACGACACATGAACATCCATGAATACAGCCAAACGTGACAACCTTACTCCAGAAACATGGTGCAAAACCCGATATCAGCATTTAAACACGGCAGAAGGCACAAAAATATGTATAAAGCAGAAAAATACCAACGCAGTTTGAGGGCTTCGGTCAACTGAATAACACTGATATCTGCCGTCGACCACAACAGAGCCTGTCTTCTGCCAAGTGGACACTGGGGGGCAGCACAGACTCCTGCCCGGAGGTCACGCCTCTCTGCCTCACCGTGCTCAGCTCCTTCACTTCCTCTGCCAGCGAGAATCTCTCTCAGTTTACACATCAACTTGAGTTCAACTAATATCTCAGCGGGAATTTTTGCCATAAAACATAGGTGGAGTGGACATTCAACTGGAGATACAGGGGGATGAAAACCGTAATGCCATCACAGATAGAAGAAAGCTTGTTGGAACAGCTGTCGTTAAGGCCTCCGACGAAAACAGGAAGCAAAATGTTGAGCCTGTTCGGACTCACGTTCTGAGCTGCGTACGTTTATGCAGAAGGTATTGTACGAAAGGCAGATGAGCTCAGGGCGGGAGTCAAAGTCTGGAAGCATGTCATTGTAGCCAGTAGTGAGACTTAGTTGCAGGAGGGGGAGGAAAGTTAGCTTAATATTCTGGGATTCGGCTGGTTTAGTCGTGCTAATGAGCAAACAATGCAAACATGAGGGGCGGCTTTGCGTCAGGGAAAATGTCACGGCGGTGTTCAGTCAGGACAGACCGGGGAACACGTCTAGGTGAGGATCTTTGGACGGAACTGAGGAATACGAATGGTATGAACTCGATCATGGGGCCATATTATCAATCACCTAATAGTGCCGGGGATTCAGAGGAACAAATGTGTAGAGAAACATAAGTTTGTGATATTTTATCAGATATTAACTGTGAGCCCCATTCCGTGAAAGTTCCAGTGGGCCAGTTTCTCAAATGGTTTCAAGAAAGTTTCCTTCATCAGTAGGTAGATATTTCCAACCACAGTGTGAAATACTGGATCTCCTCCTGCGGAATGGAACAAGGCAGGTGACAAAAGTTTGTGCAGGTGACCATTTTGCATCTCGTGGCAGTCCGAGACTTAAAGGGATGATATTGCCATTAGATTCAAGGCGATTATGGAAAGGGGTATTTATGACCTCGGGTTTAGATCTAAATTGAATGAAGGCTGACTTTCTTGGCGGCGGGAGTGATCTGACAAGTGTGGATTCGGCCAGTCTGTTTTCTGGCAAAGATGCAGCTGCTAAGTTGGAGCCCAGGCGCTGTTTCATGAGAATACTGGGAGGTGTTGGATCACAACCAACAGTGCTGGAAATGGATTTCCTACGGTTGAGCACTGAGTGCTCAGCACGAGCGGTTTGATTACAAACTTTCCAGGAAGGATTGTGAGAGGGAGAAATTGTCAGTCCGAGTCTTAAAGGGAAAGTGACAGGGAAACACACTCCAAATGAGGCCACACCAGAGCCTTAAAATTAAATCCGTGCCCGGGAGATGAATGCGAACCTTTTATGAGCTTCCTCACCACCAAGTCCTTGAACAGTCCAGCCTGGTGGTGGCAAAGGTTTCCACCAGGTAGACATTCGGAACCCGGGGACCGGCCAGTGTTCAGTCATCTGAGTGATGATTCTCACATCGGCCTTCGGGCCAGAGTTCACAGAAGAGAAGGGGGCGAGCAGAGCCGAACCTGGTGCCCCTCTCGAACGTCTTTTTCAACAGCAACGTGACTTCTCAACTCGAATACTTACTCAACTACAACCTTCGTCTCCGTCATCTCCTCCCTCTCCGACATCCGAGCAGTTTTATGTTACCCCATCCATCCGCTAAAACCTACCCCGGGTCCGTGACTCCCCCTTCTGTGCACCACTACCCATTTCAGTTGTTCCTACTTATCCTACTATTCCTCTCCTCCGTCTCTGTCAGTTTCTCCCTCTCCCCCAGTCTCTGTTGGCCCCACCAGGACAGATCCACTGAGATGCTGACACCCGGTAATACAAGAACCTAAAATCAGACCATGAGATATAGGAGCAGAATTAGGCCATCGAGTCTGCTGCGCCATTTCATCATGTCTGATCCAGGTCCCCCTCAGCCCCAGTCTCCTGCCTTTTCACCGTATTCCTTCATACCCTGAGTAACCAAGAATCTGTCAACCTCTGACTTCAATACACCCACTGTCGGATTCCACAGCCCTCAGTGTAATCTGTTCTAGATATTTACCATACTCTGGCTGAATATATTCCTCCCAATCTCCGTTCTTAAAGACGGATCTCCATTCCGATGTGGGTCCACCGGTCTCGCCACGCGGAACCTTCTCTCCACATCAACTTTGTCGAAGCCTTTGAACATTCGATCGATTTCAACAACAACCCTCTCCCCGCCGCCCCCTCATTCTTCTGAGGTCCAGTCACCAAACGCTCCTGATCTGATAAATGTTTCAATCGCGGAATTATTCCCGCGAACCTCCTTTCAACCCTTCTCAATGCCAAGCTCATCTGGCCGGTAGAGATAAAGCACCCAGAACCGGTCACAGTATTTCCAAGTGAGGACTCACCAGTGCTTTCCATGAAGCAATGTTGACGAGCGATAATTGTCAGTCTGACCCTTAAAGGGAAAGTGACATCTCATCTCACTCCTACATTCAAAAGTGTGATGCGTAGGTGAAGACTGTGTTCCAGGATCGTTGAGCTTTCACTCTTCTGTGTCTCTTTCCCGATGGTAGTACTGAGCAGGGAGCTTGTCCCCGGGGTGAGGGGCCTCACTGATGAATGCGGCCTTGTCGAGGCATCGCATCTTGACGATGTCCTCGATGCTGGGGAGGGTTGTGCCCGTGATGGAGCTGTTTGATTCTACACCACTCGCACGCCTCTGGTGACCTTGTGCGTTGCAGCCTCCACACTAGGCGGCGATGCAACAAGTCGGAATGCTCCCAGCGATCACTTTCTCGTCTTCAATGGAAGAGCAAATCCTCTCCAACTTCAAACGCTGTAATTCCTTCTGGAACGAGAGATCTATGGTGGTGCTGGGAAGTGTAGAGTATGGTCTGGAGCACACTGAAACGTAGACTTGAAATAAACAGGACGATAGTAAAGACATCTAAAGTTTATATCACAAAGGATAGTTCTCGAAATGGATTTCCTACGGTTGAGCACTGAGTGCTCAGCTCGGTGACGTCAACGACAGACTTACCATTAAGCAATGTTGACGGGTAATAATTGTCAGTCTGACCCTTAAAGGGAAAGTGACTGCTCATCACACTCCGGGGAATGGGCGTGCCGGCTTTTGGAAGCCTGGCGGTGTTCAGTCGGGAACATGACACCCTCTTCGTGTTTGCATGAATGTGTTGGTCCCACCAGGACAGATCCACTGAAACGCTGACACCCGGCAACACAGGAGCCTAAAATCAGACCATGAGATATAGGAGCAGAATTAGGCCATCGAGCTTGCTGCGGCATTTCATCATGACTGATCCAGGTCCCCCTCGGCCCCAGTCTCCTGCCTTTCCAACGTATTCCTTCATGGCCTGAGTAATCAACAATCTGTCTATCTCTGACTTCAATATACCTAAAGTCAGACTCCACAGACGCCCGTGTAACCCATTCCACAGATTTACCACACTGTGTGGAAATACATTCCTCCTGTGATAGGATCTTATGTTTCATTCGCTATGGACTGTGCCTTTAAGGGGAGAAAGAGAGAGAGAGAGAGAGAGAGAGAGAGAGGGAGAGAGAGAGAGAGAGAGAGAGAGAGAGAGAGAGAGAGAGAGAGAGAGAGAGAGACGTAATACAGTGTTATGAAAAGCAGCTGTCTTCGACTGCTGCCCGAGTTGCTATGGAGAGAGAGGAGTTACATGATGGACAGCTGATGTTCAGCGTGTGTGAGGTCGACTGTCTTTCTGGCAGACAAACAGAAGAGACTCACAGAGGCCGGTGAGGAAGGAGTCATTGGATGAACTCTTTGAGTGCACACGAGGGTGGGTTGTGGATCGATCAAGTGAGATTGATCAGAGGCCGTCACAGTGAGTGCAAGGGTGACGCTGTGCAAACTACCGGTGTGTTTAACCCTGGCCTGGGTGAGTAGATTTTCCACTGAAGGCGGTACCCTTAGGGGAGTCACCTTTGACTAACTTGAAGAATTCAGAGGAGAACGGCAAGACCGACGACCCCTGTTTATTCAGATTACAAATACCTCTCTCTCACCTCAGTTCTGTGGATTGAACTGAACTTTCTTGCAGACCATCGTCAAACTGTAACTCATGACACCCGAAATTGAATGAGTTTGCGAACTTTATTTTATTCGGCTATATCAGCATAACTCTTTTAACTTTCGATTTACCTGGTTTAAGATGCTATCTTAAGTGGTTGTTAATTGAATAATGTTTGCTAACAGAAAAACCAGACTCCAGGTCTGTTCTATTGCTGCTAATGGTTTTATCACACACATTTACGTGTACCTAACACTCCCAATCTCCGTTCTGAAAGGACGGACCTCCATTCGGATGTGGGTCCGCTGGTATTGACTGTCCCGCCACGGGGAACCTTCTCTCCACACCTACTTTATCGATGCCTTTAAACATTCGATCATTTCCAAAAACAACATCCGTCCCCCTCATTCTTCTGAGATCCAGCCATCAAAGGCATTACATGTTTGACTATTTTGCTTTAACTCTGTGTAATGTTCAATTCAATGGGCATTGCAAACCCGTTGACACCCCTACACGCCACATACAGTGTCCCAGGGCAAGAATAATTTCGAACAGTTCACAAAATGGCTGCCTCCAGCATAAAGTTACAAGAACACTGGTGAAAAGTTCAGGGAGCACTGGTTCTGAAATTATCTCTGAATGAAACAACCTTCAGATATCTAACAACTCCAAATCACTGAATCGGTTCGCATCCTCAGAGTAGTGTGTGAGGACATATTTGCCAAAACCAGTACACATTCATATACTGGCCTGCACGCTCATCGCTCATCAATGAGCGTTACAAATATGTGTGCACCTCTATATTGCCGGACACATCACCAAATCTGTTCACATCCAGAGACTGGTGTGTGAGGGCATATTTGCCGACACCGCCCTAAATCTGCGTAATCCCAAAAAACAGTGCTCTCTCCATACACGCTGATTCTCCAACATGCATGATAGATTATCTCAGAGGGAATTATTTCAAATCGACCAGAAAATGACTGCTTCGACATTAAAATCAGCACGACTCTCAAAATGCATCTGCAATTCCAGATCGTTTAACACACACAGATCTGGGTGTAACCTGTGCACCTCCATATTAGAAAACAGACGCCTAAATCTGCGCACATTCCCAAGTCCGTATTCAACCATAAATCTGTGGGCATGACCGAGTAAGAGCTCGCCCTGAATCCACATGCACCCCAATCCTGACGACAATCCCACATGCACGTTGGATTATCCGAAATCACGAGTCAGGTCAAACAGTTCACAAAATAGCTTCGCGTTCAATAATCTAAAACAAACTTCCAAGTTCTATTATTAAAGTATCCATAAGTGAAACAACCTTGCAATTCGTCACGCCCCACCCAATCCACCGACACACCCAAATCCGTGTGTACCCAAACTCGCCGCGCACTTGTCAAAATCTCTGAGAACCCCCAAATCCGAGTCAGCCACTATATGTACAATTGTTTTTCCTACAGGGAGAAACATTTCAATTATTTCACAAGATTGCTTAATCCACTTTAAGAAATAGCAAGAACAAGGCTCAACGTTAAAGTGCATTATTTATCCGAGTATCTGTAAATTAACAATTTGTATTTTGGCATTATATCCAATTCCTCCGATAACCAAAAGCCACGTGCACTCCCAAACCGGTATGCACACCCAAATGGGTGCGCGCACCGAACCTGTCAACACCTCCCACTTACAGATTATCCGAGATGAGAAATAATTTCACATACTTCAGAAAGTAACAACTTCCAACTTAAAAATCACAGCAAGAGCAGAGTAGAAAACCGGAAGTGTATTTATTAATAATGTACCTATCAATGAAACAACCGTGAGATTTGTCAGGACCACAAATCTGAGAGCATCTGAGATCGTGTACATCACCAAACCTGCTGATACTCACGTGTACACATCTGATTTTCCCAAAGGAGGAGTCACCTTAAAGAGAGGGCATAGTGCAGCTATTATTAAAGATACTATAAATGAAATAACTTTGAGATTCACCACAACCCCACTTCGACCGACACTAACAAATTCATGTACACCCATACGCGCCGACACGCACCTAAACCTGTCCTCGTCCCCAATCGTCAGGCAACCGTGTGTACCCCAAATCCATACTGACTTTCTGTGCACCCATATTGGTTCCTAATCGTGTGCCACCTCCCAATCAGAAAGTGATTTTTGATCACTTTAAAATCCACACATCACTGTGCACATGTACTCGCCGAAACTCTCCTAAAGAGACCAAATCTGTGTGTACCCCCAAATCCGCTAATTTCACTAAATCCATTCGTATCGCAAACCGGTTGCCGCTCATATATGCCGAAGCAGCCCTAAATCTGCGCAAACACAAAATCGGTGCGCACCCCAAACTCTCTGACACCCGAGATGCATAATGGATTATCCCAGACAAGCAACATTTCAATCAATTCAGAAAATTCAGAAAGTGGTTAGCAAGCCATATGTGCGCCAAATTCATTTTGCAGATCGACGACACACCCAAATCTGCGTGTCGAACCAGATCCGTGTGCTGCCCCGTATTCAAGACTACACCCCGAACTGGATCACTAAAATCCGTCCGCACCCCCACATCTGCGCGCATCCTCAAATACGAGCGCACCCCACAGGCATATTAGATAATCATTGCAAACACAAAATGGCTGTCTGGTAAAAACCACCATGCATCCCAAATTCCCTACATATGTCACCAAATCGATATGCACTCACAAAAACGTGGAGACTCTACCCTAAATTTGCTCTCCCTTAAAAGGTTCGCATCCCGATATCGGAGCACTCCCCTAAATCAGTTTAGAAACCTTTATTAGAGAACGCTCCTAACTCCAGGCACAACCCCATATCCACGTGAACCACAAGACAGTGAGCAACCCATACTCGCCGACAAAAAACAAAATAAAAATAAAAATAAAATAAAATAAAAAATAAAACTGCGCAATCGCAAGTTCAGTGCGCACCCTAAACCCGCGGACTTCTCCACTTGAACATCAGATTTTTCCGGAGCAACAAACAAATAGAAACATTTGAGAAAATGGCAGCCTCGACATCAACAATCCGCACTTAAATTTTGATCCGTCAACTCACCAAATCTATGTGTTTCCCATGATCGAAAAGGCAACCGAAATCAGCGCACATCACCATGTGCATCGTCAAATTGGTGCGCATCACCAGATCCAAGTGCATCGTCAAATTGGTGCGCATCACCAGATCCATGTGCATCGTCAAATTGGTGCGCATCACCAGATCCATGTGCATCGTCAAATTGGTGCGCATCACCAAATCCATGTGCATCGTCAAATTGGTGCGCATCACCAGATCCATGTGCACCGTCAAATTGGTGCGCATCACCAGATCCATGTGCATCGTCAAATTGGTGCTCATCACCAGATCCATGTGCATCGTCAAATTGGTGCGCATCACCAAATCCATGTGCATCGTCAAATTGGTGCGCATCACCAGATCCATGTGCACCGTCAAATTGGTGCGCATCACCAAATTCATGTGCATCGTCAAATTGGTGCGCTCCAACAAATCCATGCGCAGCCCAAACACGCAGAAATCCCGACAGTCATTTGTGGGGCTCGTTGTATACAGATTTTGTCAACTTTTGAATGTCTATTTTTTTTTCTTTTGAGATAATCTAATTTGCGGGTGTGTGTTCACAGTTTTGAAGTTGTGGGGATGCATTTGCATTTGGACATGCGCACGGATTTCTCACGTATTTGGGGTGTCTGCGGTTTGGAGGTGTGCCGAATCTCAAAGTTGCTTCATTTCGATCACGTGAATAATGAAGTTAATTTAAATGATAATTCCTCTGGGATAATCTAATGTGCAAGTGGGTTTCTCCGCGGGTATGATATTCGCATGAATTTTAGGGTGCGCTCCTAGTTGTAGATGAGGTGCCCACATTTGAGGTATACATGGATTTGGGATTGTGTACATGTAAACACGGATTTGGGGTGAAATAAAGATTTGGGCGTGTTGGCGGATCTGAAGTTGCACATGCAGATTTTAATGTCGAAGCATCCATTTTATGAATTCTTGAAAGGATTATAAACTGCATGTCAGGATGTCAGCTGACTCACGTGTCACTGTAAACGCGAAACATCCTTCACCATCTCTCTCAGTATCACAGATTCGTCAGTCTAAGGAAACCTGTCACCGAAACTACCATGAGTTAAACTCAACCCTTCAATCCAAGCTTTCTGCGCTCAACTCTAATCTGTCCGTTCTTCAAGGAATGCAGAGCGATCTCCGACACCAGTTCACTGAGATGGAAACGAAGTACAGATCTGTCAACGAAACTCAAATCTGTGAATTGTTGACCAGCAGCAGAGGTGAGGCATGAAACCCCTCTTTCACCCGCTCCTCATCACTGAGCAGGCATGGAGAGAGGAAGCGTCACTCTGTGCTTGACATCGGGAGTGTGTGAAGAGATGGTATGGAGGGTGATTCACTCTGTGTTTGACCTGGTGTGTTTGATGGAGCTGGTTGGAGGAAATTTCACTCTATCACTGAATCCAGGAGGGTGTGATGGGACAGTATGGATCTGTGTCTGACAATGGGATGGTGTGATGGGACAGTGACCCGAGAGATTGAACCCATGTCTGACCCCTGAAGCGTGTTATGGCACCGTGGAGAGAGCGTTTCACTCTGAACGTGGAGTATGTGATGGGACGGTGTAGCGGGGGATTCACTCTGTGTCGGAATCCAGGAGTGTGTGCTGGTATCGTGGAGAGACAGCTTCACTATGTGTCTGATTCGAGAGGTGAGTGATGGGACGTAGCAGAGGGAGCTTCACTCTGTGTCTCACTCCCGGAGTGTGTAATGGGATCATAGAGACAGAGAGCGTTTGTGTTTGATTCCAGGAGTGTGTGATGGGATAGTGCAGAGGGACATTTATTCTGTGTGACAGCGGATTGTGTGATTGGATATTGTGGAGGGAGTCTGACCCTGTGAGTGTGCCATGGGAGGGTACGGGCGGAGCTTCGCTTTGTCTGAAAACACAGGTGGGTGTGATGGAACGGTTCAGAGATAGACTCACTCTGTGACCCGCCAGGGGATGCTTGATGGGACTTAAAAATGGAGATTCACACGGTGCTTTACTCGGCAGTGTGAGATGGGGTCGTGTGGAGGCAGCTTCACTCTGTGTCTGAAATTTGCTATGTGGTGCGTTGGGAAGCTGACGATGAAGAATCACTCTCACTCCAATATTCGTCGTGTGAACTGATGGAGTTTCTTTCTGTGTCTCACCGCTGGAGTGTGTGATGGGGCCGTGGGGAGAGAGATTCAACATGTGTCTGATCAAGCTGTGTGTGATTGGACTTTGTGGAGGAATCTAAATTCTATTCTCTGATCCAGGGAGTGTGTGAGGGGCATTGTGCAAGGAGTAACACTCAGAATCTGACTCCGGAAGAGTGTGACCGGACTGTGTGCAAGAAACTTCAAATCACGTCTGCCCGCTGGAATGCGGGCCTGTGTCTGACTCCGAGAGTGTTTGTTGGGACAATGTCGGCGGAAGCTTCACTCCACGACTGGTGACACAGTGCGCATGTGATGAGAAGCTATGGCAGGAAGTGGTGGTGGGTGGGAGATTTTGGGAGTGGGGTCATGTGTGTGTCTGACAGAGGGAACGGTGACACACGCCTGGAGAGGAGACGTGATAGAGGTATACAAGATATGAAGTGGAATAGATAGTGTGGACTGCCAGCACGTATTCCCCAGGGCACCACTGCTCAACACGGAAGGACATGGCTTTAAGATAAGGGGAAGAAAGTTCACCAGCGATATCAGAGGAAGGTATTTCACTCAGAGAGTGTTTGGTGCGGGAGTGCACTGCTTGACTCAGTGATGGAGGTAGATACACTAGATAAGCTTAAGAGACTACCAGACAAGTATATGGAGGAATTTACGGTAGGGGATATATGGGATGTAAGGTTTGAGGGTCGGCATATCATTGTGGGCCGAAGGGCCTGTAATGTACTGTGCTATTCTATGCTCTATGTTTAACAGTCGCGAGGTAATGATGTAGATCTAGAAAAGTTTGTTTAGGCCACACTTGGAGTACCGTGTCCTGTTCTGGTTGGCTCACTACAGGAAGGATGTGGACGCACTGAAAAGGGTACAGAGGAGATTTACCAGGATGCTGCCTGGTTTAGAGAGTGTGGATTATGATCAGAGATTAAGGGAGCTCGGGCTTTACAAAGAGAGAAGGAGGATGAGAGGAGACATGTTAGAGGTGTACAAGATATTAAGAGGAATGTGTAGAGTGGATAGCTGGCGCCTCTTTTCCAGGGCGCCACTGATCAGTACAAGAGGACATGGCTTTAAGGTAAGGGGCAGGAAGATTAAGAGAGATATAAGAGGAAGGTTTTTTACTCAGAGGGTGGTTGCTGCGTGGAATGCACTGCTGAGTTAGTGGTGGAGGCAGAAACACCAGTGAAGTATAAGAGAATACTGGACAGGTATATGGAGGAAATTAAGGTAGGGGGATATTTGGGAGGAAGGGTTTAAGTGTCGGCACAACATTGTGGACCACACGGCCTGTACTGTCCTGTATTATTCTATGTTATATTCACCCAGGAGTGTGTGATGGATGGTGTGGAGGGATCTTCACTGTATCTGATCCTTGTTAATTTACGATGGGACGTTGCGGAGGGATATTCACTCTGCCTGAACTCAGGTGCGCGTGATGGGACCGCGTGGAGGGAATTTCACTCTGTGTATCTCCATGGGTGTGTGTGATGGGGAATTGTGAAGGGAGATTCACTCTTTGTGTCACTGTTCCATGTCCCTGATTTTCAGATCAAAGTTGTTCCAAGGACTGGGCCACAAATAAAGATCGGAGTTATTACGTATCCAGGTTTGAAATATCTTTCCAAAAAGCGATGCAAGAATGTTAAAACCGACATTCAAGGCTGCAGGAAATCAATTCAAGGGAAGAAGCGGTATGTGTCAAAGCACGAGAAGATCCCACAGTAACACAGGAATCATCACACACCCCCGGGGTCAGACACAGAGTGAATCTCCCTCCTCACCGTCGTATCACACACTCCCGGGGTCAGACACGGAGTGAATCTCCCTCCACACCGTCCCGTCACAAACTCCCGTTGTCAGACACAGAGTGAATCTTCCTCCGCACCGTCCTATCACACACCCCGGGTTCAGACACAGAGTGAATCTCCCTCCAAACCGTCCCATCACACACTTACGGGGTCAGACACGGAGTGAATCTCCCTCCACACCGACCCATCACACACTACCGAGGTCAGACACAGAGTGAATCTACCTCCAGACAGACCCATCCCAGATTAATGTTGTAATCAACTGAGAGAAGCTCTGTACATACTTTTCGATTTTAGGCATTAATCAAGTAAATTTATCTTCACAGAACTTTGTATCCCTCAATGTTCTGGGTAACAGCCTTGCTTACTGGATTGAAAAATGCGAAGACGGGTGAGATTTGGACTGATCTCTGTCGGTGGGGTGAAGATTGGTTATTGACATTGGTTAGCGGGATTATTTTGCTAACTGAGGCAAGAACGTGGGAGAAAGGGTGACGGTGGTATAATTCTGGAGGCGGACGAGAGGCTATGGAGAGAGCGCGGTGAACTGGGGTATGTCAGGAGACAGAAACGAAGCTCCGGGTAGAGGAAGAGACAACGAGATTAACCTGGAACCACACAGGGCTGAGGGAAGGGTGTGGAACAGTTGGATTCAATTCAGGACAGACATAACTCTGTGGGGCGCCGGTGGGATAGTGGGGTTTATTCGGAGACTGAAACAGATCAGAACAGGGAGGGTGGGCCTGTTCTATTCGTATGGGGGCTGAAAGGGGACTGTGGCGGGGAAGCAGTTCGGTGGGATTAATTTGGGGGAGATGCAGTGGGGAGACATTGGGACAGTACGATTAATTTGGGGACTGACACAGGATTGTGGGGAGACATTGGGACCGTGGTATTTTTCTGGGTACCAGCACGGGGCTGTGAGGAGAGAGTGGTTGAGTGGGATGAGTTTGGGGACTGAAAGGGGACTGTGGTGAGAAAGCGGTTCGGTGGGATTAGTTTGCGGGAAACGGGGCTGTGGGGTAAAATTGGGTCAGTACGATTAGTTTGGGAAATGACACAGGATTGTTGGGAGGCATTGGGACCGTGGTGTCTGCCTGGATACTGGCACTGCCGTGGGGGAGAGTGGTTGAGTCGGATGAGTTTGGGGGCTGAAAGGGGACTGTGGTGAGAAAGCGGTTCGTTGGGATTATTTTGGAGGATACGGGGCTGTGCGGAGACATTGGGTCAGTACGATTAGTTAGGGAACTGACACCGGGTTGTGGGGAGACATTGGGAACGTGATATTTTTCTGGGGACTGACACGGGGCCGTGGGGGAGAGTGATTGACTGGGATGAGTTTGGGGACTCACACGGGCAATTAGGAGAGAGCGAATTCATGGGATTAGCTTGAGGACGGACTCCGCTCGGGTCCTCTACTGAAGCTGTTTTGTCTCTGTTGAAATTGTTTAACCCTCCCTGATAGGATTGAGGGCCGGAGTCTCCTGTACAAGTGGCCCTCTGGAACGACCTTCTGCAGACAGTGCGTAATGAGGAACCCTTGTGATGGTGATCGGAGATTCATCTGCGAGAAGTCGGCACCTTTGTTCCCGGATATTCGTGAAGAGATCCAGGGCCGCTGCCAACGGCCAGTGGAGTCGACATGAATCCAGTGACCACCCCCATTTTCACTTCCTTCTCTCCGCTTCACTCTCACTCCGAAATCCTTTCAAATTCGCTCTCTGCCCCTCCCTCCTACATCTCCTCCTCTTGTCGCCATCATATTCTCCCCACCAGACACCGACAAACCCCTCTCGCCTTCTACCCCTTTCATTCTCGCGATTCCCCCCGTACCGCTCTTTCAAGCTCCTTCTACGTTCCTCTCTGCCCCTCAGCTCCCCTTATTCCCTCGAAGCTTCTCCGCCCGCAGTTTCTCTGCTCCCTCTGCACTCCTCTTTCACCTATTTCCCCTTCCCTTCCCAGGAACTCTATACCTCCCCTCCCCGTTCTCTCTAAACCCTCCGTCGCCCTGATCTCATTCTCTTTCTATCTTTCTGTTTTCCACTAACTCACGCATCAATCCTGTGCCGTCTGGTTCTCGATAACCCAACCCTGGGTGAAAGTCTGTGCGCATTCCCTCTGTCTGTGCCCCTCTCGGGGTTATGGAACCCTGTAAGGTTATAACTACGCTTCAGGGAATAAAGTCCCAACCTTCCCTCCCTCCCACCATACCTCAGTCCTCCGAGTTCCGGCAATATCCCCGTAGAACTCCCTGTATAATATATCCAGTTCAGTGGCATATTTCCTGAACCAAGGCTGCCCCACCGACATATTGTGCCACGGCAGTGTCACCCCCTGACTCCGACACTCAGTGTGACTGGTGAAGACCAGCGGGCCAAGTGTCCTGTCCACTCTGTCGGATGTTTTCCAGCGGAATCGCTATTTCAATTATTATCTGAAGCTTATAACCCCTGGATTTTGTTCTTTTGAAGCATCAGTACCGAACAAAGATGTACAATTAATGTAAATTGCAAATATTAATAAACACCGCAGAAATGTCGGGTTTTTGCTGATGCATTGAAAGATGTGATGGCGCAGGGGGAGAAGCTGCTCCTGAATCGTTGTGTGTGGGTGTTCTGACTCCCGGAGCTGTCAAATACTCCTCCTATAATACGACGTCCGATCCCGTTATCATTCCCGTGAACCGTCTCCCATGGCTCACATCCGCTGTGAGATAAGCGATGGAAACCTGCTCACAAAACTCCAAATGTGATCTCAACAGTGACGTATTGAGCCTGAGAATGACGTCCTTGCTTTTACGTCCCAGCCCTCTCGAAATGAATGCTGTCATCGCATTTGCTTCATCACCACCGGCTCAAGCTGCAGGTTAAACTTCTGGGAAAGATACACGAGGTCTTCCAAATCCTGATGCGCCGTAAATTTCATTTTCTCTCCACTTAGTAAATAGTCTACGTTTTTATTTTTTTTTAATTGCTTGTCCAAACAATTCCCGGCACTCTATTCTATCTGCCACGTTTATCGTCATTCTCCTAATCTGTCGGAGCTCTTCAGCAGCCCCCTGCTTCCTCATCACAACCTGTCGCTCGGTAACGTTGCTACCGACTGTGGTTTCCGGATGAGGGAGTCTATCATCCCGTTGCAGAGGGACGGACACCAGCCCGGGATTCGGAATCGGTGATTGAAACTGGGAGCACGTGCGCACTGAATAATCCACATCCCGTCACCCGCACTCACAGTGTCCGAGACAGAATTCCAGACGACTGGGATGGCACAATGTGTGATGGGACTTTGAGGAGGGAGCTTCATTGAAAGTTGACACCGGAAATGCGTTATACGACTGTGAGTGGGAGCTTCACTTCAACCAATCAGCAAGGCGGCTTCATCAGCAAGTGAAAATAAAGATAGAAATATAGGAACATAGAAAACCGACAGCACAATGCAGACCCTTCGGCCCACAATGTAGTACCGAATACGTCCCTACCTTACAAAATATTACTGGGTTCACGTATAGCCCTCTATTTTTCTAAGCTCCATGTACCTATCTAAAAGCCTCTTAAAAGACCCTATAGTATCCGCCTCCACCACCGTTACCGACAGCCCATTCCACGCACACACCACTCTCTGAGTAAAAAACTTACCCCTGCAATCTCCTCTGTACCTATTCCCCAACACTGTAAACCTGTGTACTCTGGTGGCAACCATTTCCGCTCTGGGAAAAATCCTCTGACTATCCACACGATCAATGCCTCTCATCATCTTGTCGTTATACGATGACTCTCTGTCAGGTCATATTGGGAGGAAAATAGACCGAATGTTCAGTTCGCAGGAAACTGGGTGACGGTCCGGAGATTCAAAAGGGTTAAACTTCCAGGCACAGTACAGCGTCCCCCTGTGGCCAAGCAGCTCAATAACAGGTTCACCAGTTTGTTTGCTCTGGGCGGGAGAGACAGGTTAAAATGATGAAGTCGAGGTATGTCTCACAGGTCAGGACGACACATGAACATCCATGAATCCAAAGGTGACAGCGTTACTCCAGAAACAAGGTGCAAAACACGATATCAGCATTCAAACACGGAACAAAGCACACATATTATGGATAAAATAGAAAAATACCAACGCATCTTGAGGCACTGGGTTTACTGAATATCTCTGATATCTGCAGTTGACAACAACATAGCCTGTCTTCTGTCGAGCGAACACTGGGGGGCAGCACAGACTCCTGCCTGGAGGCCCCGCCAAGCTGGCCTGCCGTGCGCATCACTTCCTCTGCCAGATAAAGGCTCTCACAGTTTACACATCAACTTCTTTGAATTAATATCTCAGCGGGTATTTTTGCATAAAGGTGGGATGGGGAGGACATTAAACAAGAGATACAGGGGGATGAAATCCGTAATGCCATCATAGATAAAAAAAAGATTGTTGGATAGATGTAGTTAAGACATCAGACAAAGTCAGGAAGATAAAGATTGAACCAGCTGGGACCCATGTTCTGAGCTGCGTGCCTCTCAATGCAGGAAATATTGTACGAAAGGCGGATGAGCTCAGGACAGGGGCCAATGTCTGGAAGTATGATATTGCAGCCAATAGTGAGACCTTGTTGCAGGAGAGGCAGGGCCGTTAGCTTAATACTCCGGGATTCGGCTGTTCTTGTCGTGCTAATGCGCAAATGATGCAAACGTGAGAGGCAACTTTGCAGTCAGGGAAAATATCACGGCGGTGGTCAGTCAAGACAAACTGGGGAACCCGTCCCAGTGAGGTTTTTTGGGAGGAACTGAGGAATAATGGAGCGATATTATAAATATTATAAATTATAAATAAATTATATTATATTATATATTATATTATAAATCACCGAACAGTCCTGGGGATTCAGAGCAACAGATCTGTAGAGAAACACGAGGCTGTCACATTCGGTGATTTTACTTTCTCGGTATTAACTGTGAGCCCCATACCGTGAAAGGGCCAGTGGGATGGTTTGCCAAATAATTCCCTAATCAGTAGGTAAAATTTCCCAACGGGAGAGTGCGATAGGATGGGACGAGGCAGGGGACAGAAGTTTTTGCAGGCGTCCACTTTGCATTTATTGATGATAATGCCATTAGATATAAGGTAATTATGGAAAAGGATATTTTTGACCGTGTTCCGTTTCTAAATTGAATGAAGGCCGACTTTATTGGATCCGGAATGATCTGGCAAGTGTGGATTCAGCCAGGTTGTTTTCTGGCAAAGATTTACCTGCTAAATTGGAGCCCAGTCGCTGTTTATTCTCAGTGTGGAAGGGAAGGGCCCGTAGCTTAATAATGGGAGGTGTTGCAGGAGACCACAGCTTCAATGTGGAGGTTTGGGGTTCACACACTGAATGGGGAAGAGTGCCGGGAAACCCAGGGGCGGAACAGATAGGAGTTGGGACTGGGTTTGACGTTTCTGAGCTCCCTGATTAATTTCTGACGTTCCGATGAAGGAAATGTGTGGGGGTCTTTGGAGAGGATCAAGAAGGGATTCATTAGGATGCTGCCCGGAATGCAAAGCACTATCTACAGGCAGTAGCCAGAATTTTTGGTTTCTTTTGTCTGTAGCGGCGAATGCTTAGGGGACAAATGGTAGATGTTTATATCGCGACGAGACACGATAGAGCAGACAGCGGGTGTTCTTACCACAGGATGAAAATGTCTCATACCACAGAGCATACATTAAGGTGAGAGGGATAAGTCCAAAGGGGATGAGGTTGGTAAGTTTTTCATTCACACAGAGACTGGTGGGTGATTGTACTGTGCTACCACAGAGATTGGGGAGTACAGATTGATGGAGGCGTTTCACCAGCTCGACAGGAGGGTCAGGGAATGTTTTGAACTCATTGGATGGGAAACTCAGGGGACGGTGTAAGTGAAAGAAAATGACGCTGCATTGAGAAACTCAGGGAACGACCTCCCGACATAGTCAGTGTAAGAGCCACACAGCCCTCACTACTACACAGCCACAACCGGCAGCATGACACCGACACAGCTCACAACGGGACATGACCAAGCCCCTCATCGTGACACCGGCGCACCGACACGCCTTGGAGCATAACACGAACACACCGCCCAACGATACCGACACACCGACATGACCATCACCATAGCAGGGACACAATCACCCCCTATGCAAAATCCCCTCCCACTCCAAGACTCCTCTCCATCTCCGTCTACATTCGTTCTCCTGCACTACTCCCTGTCTCCGTCACACACTCCCTACTTTACACCGCTCCCGTCCCCGTCACTGTCCCTCCCTTACAAGCTGCCCCGTCTTCCTGACACATTCCCTCTCTGCACACATTATTTTCTCCGTTATCACCTGTCAGCCCACCGCACAACCCGTCCCGGTGCCCCACTGGATCACTAAAAGGTGCAGTCAAATTAGTCTGGAGAATGACGCGAGGTCGTGGAGACAGAGCGGTGCAGTGGGAATAGTTTTGAGACTGACGTGGGGCTGCGAGGAGATCCCGGTGTAGTGAGATTAGTTTAGAGACTGACACGGGCCGTGGAGAGAGTGGAGTAGTGGGAATATTTCAGAACACTCTCTGGGCTGCCGACTGGATCTATCTTGCTTCTGTTGAAATTGTCTATCTCTTTTTGATGGTAAAATGGCCTCTCATGTCGTGTACAAGATGAACGCTGGCAAGTTCGAATGCACCGAATGCAAATAATCCAGGAAGTGTTCCTCCTGCAATCTCGATAAACACCGTTTCATCTGCGAGACGTCCGAATCTTTGTACCCGAATAGTCCTGAAGAGATCCCGGATCTCTGTCAACCACCAGCGTGGGCGACTTGAATCAACTGACAACCCCTCTTTCACCGCGGTCTCTCACTCCCCTGTCTTATCTGCTCTTCGTCCCTCCTTCACTTCCCTCCACGTCTAATACACCTTTTCTCCCACTCGCGCCCTCTATTTCTCCGTCCCTCTGTCGTCCCTCTCCCATTTTATTTAACCCATCTCGCTCTTCCTCCACTATCTTCCCCACTCTCATCTGAATCCTGTGCTCTCTGATTCTCGATTCCCCGAGCATAGGGAGAAAAGACTAGGCGTATTTACCCTCTCCCCGTTCATTCCAAGGAATAAAGTCCTGGCATCCCCAACCTCTCTCAGTAACTGCACTCTTGCCAGCTGAACGGCAACTTCGCTGCAGCAGAGCACGCAGAACCGAACACACTACTCAAATGCGGGTTTACGGACGTCTTGTACAACTGCAACGTCAGTTCCGGGCGCCTGTACTCAGTGTCCTGACTGATGAAGGCCAGCGTTCTTATTTGTGACTTAAATCACCTGAGATTTGTTCATTTCAACATCAGTCCGGCGAGGAATGTAAAATTAATGTTAATTACAAAAAGATTATAAATACCTCAAAATGCCGAGGGTCTGCTCCAGAAAAGGAGGGGGGGAAGAGAGGGAGTGGTGATGCCCGTGACGGGGTTGTCTGAGTCTGCTTCTCTCTGCAGTCTCTGGCCACCCTGGGCGTTGACGACTCCACACCAGCCGGTGATGCGACTGGACAGAGCGCCCTCCAGCGGACATCCATAGAAATTTGCTCGTGTTCAATGAGACACCAAATCTTCACAAACTCCTGACGTCACAATACCTTCTGTGGCCAGGGAGTTATGGATGATGTTCAACCCAAGTGCAGAGTAAGGTCTGGAATTACTTCCGACTCAGAGTCAAAATGAACAAGACGGCAGTAACGATATCCAAGGTGACAGTCACAACCCACAGTGCTAGAATGGATCACCTCCGGTTGAACACTGAGAGCTCAGCGCAAACCCTTTACTTACAAACTTTCCTGGAAGGATTGGGACAGGCAGAAATTGGCAGTCCGAGTCTGAAAGTGAAAGTGACAGCTCCGCACACTCAAATGAGGCCACACCAGACCCTTAAAATTAAATCCTTGTCCGGGAAATGAATGCGAACCTGTTATTTGCTTTCCTCACCACCGAGTCCTTGAACAATCCAGCCTGTTGATGGCAAAGGTTTTCCGTGCCCTACCAGGTACACATTCGGAACCCGATACCTTGCGAGAGTTCTCCCGCCTGAAGGATGATTCTTACATCGGCCGTCGAGACAAAGGTCACGGAAGAGAAGGGGGCGAGCAGAGCCGAACAATATGCCCGTCTCCAAAGTTTTGGTAAAATGCAACGTGACTTCCTAACTCGGGTACTTACTCACCTGCACCCCTGCAAGTCTCCGTCATGTATTCCCTCCCTTACACACAAACTGTTTTACGTCTGCACATCCCTCCAAGAAAATCCCCTCCCTCTCCATAAATCCCTCCCTCTTCTGCACCACCACCCGGTCTAGTCAATCTATCCCTTCACTTCACCCTGGGTCGGCTGCACGACCCCCTCGCTCTTCTAAACACCGCCAGTCTCTGTCACCACCAGCAGTCTCTGCACCCTTCCCTGTCTCCATCAGCCCCTTCCTCCCCTACAACACCTTTCAATCTCGTCAGCCATCCTTCGTCGGCGACCAACCTCGTCACCGTCAGACAGGACAGCCCTACACCCTGCACCTCCTTTCAGTCACCAACTTCCTCTTCTATACAACGCGTCTACATCAGCGCTCCGTCCCTTACACCCCTCGTCGTTTGAGTTACCTCCTCCTTTCACGACTCCTTACTCCGTCTCCCTTCCCTACAGCCCTCCATGGTTCCATCAACACTCTCACTCCTCTATATCCCTCCCTCTCTCGGTTCACATTGAATTCTGGGGAGGAAGGGGGAGAGGTGACGACTAGTGTTACAACCCCCCGCACCCTCCACCGGATATCGATTTCTCGGTTCTGAGTCTTTCACTATACTGTGTGGACAGGCCGGTTTAGTGGGTCGGCACCACTTCCTCCCACTGAGTGACCTCTCCACGCCACGTACTGGCTCTCCTTCTCCGCCACTTCCCTTTTCTTCCCTTGAAACCATCTGGACGCCAACACACGCACGATCTGCGACACTGACTCACAATTCCGGACCGCTAGAACGACAAAGTGCCAGGGATTGGTGAGAGAGAAGGAGCGTCTGAAACTGGGAGTGTGTGAAGGGATCGGGGGGAGGGAGCTTCAGTTTGTGTCTGAACCTGGGAGTGTGTGAGGGGATGGTAAAGAAAGTGTCTAACTTCAGTAGTGTGTGATGGGATGGTTTCGCGAGAGCATCAGTGCTTGCCTGACATCGAGAGTGTGTGATGGGATGATCCAGAGGAAGCTGCACTCTGTGCCTAGCTCTGGGGTGAGTGATGGAACGGTGTGGAGGGAGGCTCAGTACTTTTATGACCCGGGAATGTGTGATATGACGGTGTGGATGGAGCTTTACTATGAGTGGATCATGGAAATCTCTTCCAAGGAAGGTACCACCTATACAGACGAGACGGTTTCATTTCAATTCAATTCAATTCAAATCAGGCTTAATTGTAATTCCATCACACATGAATACTCATGCATGCAGCCAGGACCAAGCTGAAAAAGACATTACCAAGTATCATATACGGCACAAAGCACACATATATGCAAAAGATATAAAGGATGCAAGCATTGTAGAACATCAATCGAAACATTCACACAATATGTCTTCACACACACACACACACACACACACACACACACACACACACACACACACACACACACACACACAAACACACACACACACACAGATATGTAACGGTCTGTGAGGTGTCAATGATTATGTACTGATTTCTCTGTTGCAGCAGTGTCTGTGTTATTACTAACAAATAACAGGGGCTTTGCAATGTGCGCCATTCATTGAGAAACTTAGCTGCCTTTCGGACGAGATATTGAAAGTGAAGACACAAGAGGAGTGAGCTGGGATCCCGC